>NC_064813.1:52312660-52525045 GCF_023721935.1 Panthera uncia
GACACACATTGGATATATATAACATATTCAATATATCTAGATTACTTCAAGATCAATTTTTATTTTTTATTTATTTGGTCCTATTTCTTGGTATTCCTGGTAATTTTGTATTGAATATAAGATATCATGTATAAAAAATTATAGACTCTTGTTGATAATGTTATCTCCTTTTAGCAAATATTGAAACATTTTTGTCCAGAAGATAACTTATCCTATCAGAAGTTGAGATGGGTTGAGGCTTTACTTCAGGCTTTGAGAAGACTGGTCTGTTTCTGGTTTTCTCTTACTCATAGGATTTCAACTGAAAGCCTGATGGATTTAGCAGCCCCTTCCTCCATGGTAGGCCCTGAACCGTAATTTCTTGTCTCTCAAACCATGCTTTCATTTTCCCAAGACTATGCAATTTGGGACTAGCGAATAAAACAGAAGGAAAGAGCAAAGACAAAGTCTTACTAAACGGTTTTCCTTATTTCTGGGGCCTTAATCTCCCATGCCTTTGTAGTCCTAGTTACTCAGTACTGTCTCTAAACAATCATATTTTTAAGAAATTGTATCTAGTTTCTTTTCTTGTTTTCTCTCAGCATGAGGAGTTTTTGATATCCTGCACAGCAGGAGATGGCTCTGTCTCTCATAGCTAGAGACAGAAATCACTTGTAATTATCTAATTACATGTTTGAGGAATGATTTCCCTGCAAGACTTTAAGTTCCCTAAGGTTAGGGACTCTACCTGTTTTGCTCAATACTCTCTCTGAAACACCAATGATAGCATCGGGCAAATGGAGTGAAATGGAGAAAAGTCTGCGTGTGGACTCATAAAATGATTGAGTTATTTCATCTAAAGTTAGATATAGAAAACAGAGCCAAAAGACTTGAAAAACAGTTGGCAGAAAATTGCAGGGGGAACCTGGTGGGATTTATTTGGTTTCTTTGTATTTTTAAAAGGATATAATGGTGCCATTATTATTGAGGGGCACATAGGGTAGGGATTGTAAAAAGTTGCATTTTGAAAACTGTTAATCTTGAATAAGGCATTTACAATGAAGCAGTGGGAGAAGAAATGTAAGCGACAGATTGAGAAGTGATTGCAGTGAGGAATGGACATGCAGAGCATCTTATTTTTTGAGAAGACTGATTATGAAGAAAAGGGAGGAAATAGAGTTAGATTTACAAGTGCATGTTAAAATAGAAAGGTAGCCACTAGAAATGCAGAAATGAGGTGTGGAGCATCTAAGTCTCTAGAGAAAGAAGAAAGGCAGCTAAAAACACAAAGGTCAGAAGTTCACAGATTGCATAAAAGAAAGTGACTTATCAGAGATATGTAGTAGAGAGAAGTTATAAAGGAGTATCATCAAGATTTATGTGGTTTGGGCACGTAAAATGTACGTATGAAGGGAAAGGCACATACTGTGAAATTCTGAATTAAAAACGTCAGCCATAAATGCATGTATAACAGTGACCACAAATATATCCTGTGCCAACCCTTTATGGTGATTCCTGCACTAAAACCCTATAATAATCCATTTTACGGATGGGGACACTGAGCTACAGAGCTGGTAAGTGACTCATGCCGAGTTGCACACAGCATGTTGGGGAGCCAGATTTTAAACGCGGAGCATCTGACTCCAGAACCTGCACTTTTCACGCCGCTGCCCTTGCTTCCTTCCTTCTGCACCAGAATACCGACATCAATACATCCATTGCCCTTGAAATGGAATTCAATCAGTTGGATGCTGTTAATCCATCCATAGCATTGATCACTGTTGTTTATAAAGCACTTTCAAGATTAAAAGTGCTTTTTATTGTACTATATATGTTTATTATGACTGTCATCTTAAACCTATTGCAATAAGCCCTAATGATAGGTATAGGTAAAAGTGTCAAAATATTCATTAACCTCAAAATTTAATAAGCCTAAGGAGATCCTGTATCTAAGAGACGCACAACACCTAGTTTCCAACAGCACAATGCGAGGGCTGTGGGGCAGAAAACAATTCCTGATACAGCACTCTTGCTGAAACAATTGACGTGGAAGGAACACCACCAGCCACTCAGGACCATTAATAAGAATTTCTTTTCACCTCAAGTACCATATAGCATAAAACACACTTTCTTATGCATCTTAGGCCAACAGAATCAAAACAAATGGAGTTATCACTAAGCCATCAAAACTTCCAACAAGGTAGGCCTCAAGATTATGTAATATATTCTAACACACTGTGAATCTTACCATTAAGTCATTCTTACAGCTAAGCAATCTTTCTTACAAATTTCCCTCTTCTCTATCTATCTCATTTAGCTAATTCTTTATTCAACAGATATTTATTGCACATGTGGTCCTATGCTGTGTCAGGACAAATGTTAGAAGAAAACGGTCATCATTTCAGTCCGCTTGGGATCTAGGTAAGTGAGCACACGACTCTAATAGAGTGTGGTAGGAATACAACAGAGAAATTCGTTTTCTTTGGTGGTACATAGGAGAGGCCCCTAATCTAGATTTGGTATGGGGTGGGGGGAGGCCACTGAGAGGAACAGCTCGGCTGACACTTTAATGATAGGTAGGATTAGTCTGTGAAATGAAAAAGAAGCCCATTCAAAGAAGGGAAGGCATTCCAGGCAAAAGCATGGGTCTGTTCTAAGACCTGGGCTTCTAAGATGGAGTGGTGCATTCAGACAGCAGGAACTGAAAGTCATATAGCTGGAGGGTAAACCAGGAGATACATGGATGGAAAGATGAGGCTGAAAGGTAAGCAGCAAAGACTTCATGCAGGGCATCTCGATGGGAAACTACTGAAAGGTTTTAAGCAAGAGAATGGCAAGACAGCTTATTCATCAGAGACCCAGCCTAGAAAAAGAGTGAAACTGTTGGTAAGGAGACCCACACCACAGACCGGGATTAGGGAGTAGCCATAGGACCAATGGATGGTTCCAAGAGTGTGTAAGAGAAAGAATGCCCAGAGGAGGAATAATGGGTGCAATGTGAGAAAGGGTGTGAGAAGTCATATTCAAGAAATTTCCCAGGTTTCTATGTCAGGCAATCGGTGCTATTCACTTTGGTAGACACAGTGGTATACACAGAAGAATGAATGGATTTCAGCAGAGAAAAATTAAGAGAAGCAGAAGACAAGAAGGAGGCATCTGCATTCTTTTTCAATTTTCTGCCTGTGTAGGAGGAAGGGTCATTAAACCATTCATTCCTACACACCTCCCATAAGTCCCTATATCTCCTTTATGAAACTCTCCCAGGACCCACTTTGTGAGGTTGGCATGGCCACCATTGCCAGAATGTCTCTTCAGGTGTTTTGTCCCCTCCTTCCTCTTTATGTCTCTCTGTTCCAGTTGCAGTTAAAGCCAAAGGACTTAAATGAGGCTGCTCCTTAGTCACGACAATGTACGTAATTGAGTTTCCCTTCTTGAATCTCCAAACACCTGAGGGCCATGTCTGTGAACTGCCTTCAATGTGCGGAACTTAACTGTGGTCTGCATAATTGTACTCGAAGTTTCCCTGCTCGCATGGGACTCTTAATGCATGATTTTGTAAAACATTTCTTCAGACCACTAGAACATAGTTTTGAAAGATAAGGCATTTTGGCAACAATATTATTGGAATTTCAAGCTTAGTAGAAATGAAATTAAGCTATACTCCTCTGTGGGTGTTATATATTTATCCTCATGGTTATAACATAAGAGTAAATATAGCTCTTTAAGTATTTTTAATTAGTTTTTTCCAAAAAATATATACAAAATAATTCACTTCATTCAACTTTTTCATAGGGGCTAGTTTCTCTAACACTGCTGACTATGATGATTCTTTTCTGTTCAAAGTTCCTCTGTCTACCCATTTAAGGAAGAAGAAGAAACTAAAATCAATCTCTATTATATTGATGCTAAATGCCATTAAAAGATGAAGACAATTGGGGTGCCTGGGTGGCTCGGTAGGTTAAGGGTCTGGCTGGCCCAGGTAATGATCTCACAGTGTGTGGGTTGGAGCCCCACATCGGGCTCTGTGCTGACGGCTCAGAGCCTGGAGTCTGCTTCGGATTCTGGGTCTCCTCTCTCTGCCCCTCCTCCACTTGTACTCGGTCTCTCTCTCTCAAAAACAAATAAAATTAAACAAAAAAAGATGGAGACTTTTTTTTTTTTCTTTAGCAATGAAGCCCTAGTGAAGATGTTTAAATGGCAAACATATCGTAAGTGACGACATTGGACAATTGAAGTAGGTAAATGTGAGACCGCGTAGAAAACCTGGGGACCTGGTGGGAACAGTGCGTTTGAGAATGTGACATGAGTGTGTGAGAACACATGTGCAGTGTGTATATCAGGTGACAATACAGCTCGGCTTGATAAACACAGAGAAGGAAACAGCAGATGCTTTAAAGCTGACTAAAAGCATTATCAGCTAACAGAAACGGTTTGCCCCAAATGTAAATATTATTCGGTCCTATTGACATGGTCAATGCTGGCTGGCTTACTGGCCACAGAAGCCCCTGTTGGGAAAAACTAGATGTGGTTTCCAAACATTTCCATTTATCAAGCATTATTATCTGTTTTGTTGTGTTGGTCCTCTCCTGTTTTTTTTATCTGAGCTACCCTGTACTCATTTTTAGGGTTCTTGGCATTAGGGCAGAAGAAAGAAAAATGCATTGTTAATGATAAAATTACATACATTTCTTTAATTTTTTTCATGTTTATTTTTGAGAGAGAGAGAGAGAGAGAGAGAGAGAGAGAGAGAGAGACACACACACAGAGTGTTAGCTGGGGAAGGGGCAGAGAGAGGGAGACACAGAAGCCGAAGCAGGCTCCAGGCTCCGAGCTGTCAGCACAGAGCCTGATGCGGGGCTCGAACTCACAAGCTGCGAGATCGTGACCTGAGCTGAAGTCAGATGCCCAACCGACTGAGCCACCCAGGTGCCCCTGAAATTACATATTAATTTAAGCAACTTAGACTAGACTCTTGACCAAAAATAGGCAAGCTACCAGCCTGATGTCTGTTTTTGTTGTAAATAAGATGTTTTTACCCAAAACAATGAGGCTACACTTATTTGTTTCTATATCACCTATGGCTGCTTTCACACTAACATGGCAGAGCTGAGGAGTTGGGACAGAGACCTCATGGCTTGCTGAGCAGACAATATTTAATGTCTGGACATTTACAGGTGAACTCTGTAACCCCCTGCTCTAGACTGACACTGTAAAAGTTAAAAAGGGAGGGAAGGTTTCTTCATGCAAAGGGAAACTTGCAATTTCATTAAATTTGACCACCTAAGCAAGAGTCAACTGGTGTAAGTTTTGGTGAAAGAAAAAGCCAGGTGTTGAAATGATTATTTTCAGCAATCAGAGATAAAATTCAAAAGCGAAACTGAACGTAGTACTCCCAAACCAACCCTACCGTTAACATTTCAAACACAAGGTGACATTATGGGAATGTGCTTCAAAATGTGTCACTTTAAAAAATACAAGGGTTTAAACACATGCAGTCACTTAAATTGGCCTTTGTGATGCATTTGTTGAATGGGGAAAAACATGGTCCTTTCCCATCCAACAATGCTGTCTTTACACATCTCCATTAAAGGTAGTAAAAACAAAACAATTTTCACTTACTTCTTAATATCCCAAGTCACCATGGGTTAGTCTGACTTCTGTGATTCCAAGAAGATACACAGTTGGCCCCTCGTCCCTATGAATCCATAGATGCTCTCAACCAGATATTCACAAGCTCTCCTTACTGTGTCACAACCAGAAACACATTACGAGCCTCTTCATTGCCTGGAACCCACTTCTCTGCTGACAAGGTCCGTGTTCCTACTCTTGCCTTTCTCTCTCTGTATCATCACTGCCTGTTCATTAAACTGTTAGGCCAGATAGTTGATTCATATATCTGTTTTTCAGTAACTATGACTAAAATCTAACATCAAAGGTCAAATAAAACTTGAGATTTAAATCGGCCTTATGAGGACTTGGCATTTTATTTGTTTTATTATTTTATTTGTTTGATTTTAAGAACTTTCTGGTAAAATTACTTGCTCCCTGTTGGAGGAAAACAAATCCTGGGAAAGCAAGGGTGTTGAAGGTCAGAATTAATATGCTTTTACTAATTAGTCTTATCTGAAGAAGTTTACTCTGCTTGCACCTTCTCTATAACTGCTTATAATGAGCTTTCTTTTAATGAAGTACTTAAATGTCCCAGCTCACTAAAAATAATAAATAATAATAATAAAGCACATATATCATAGAGTAAAAAATTATATATAAAACATATGCTTTTAAGGAATATTGATTTGGGGAGTTGCCTTTCTCTCTTCATAGGTTGGTAATTAATTGTATTTCTGTATCCTAAAGCATTCTAGTTCAGTCATTTTGGGGAAGGCAAAAACCACGAGACAAAAACGTCTGACAATCATCTAGTGTCCTTGAACAGCATCATTATGAAGAAAGTGTACAGAGTTCTCATCTGCAAGATATTCAACATCAGTAATCACATTCCTCGTGAAGACAAATAAAAGGGAATTACATCCAGGTGCACATGTATGCTCATCTCCCCAGTGGTTTGCTACAAAGATCTCCCCAAAGGCAGTTCCTGATTTCTGGGCAGGGTCACCAGTAAAGGCAGTTTAAAAGGCTGTGATTGGCGGCTGGATACGACAATAGTCAAACCTTCCCCCAAACCATCACGGGCCTGTTTTCGCTAATAGGGAGAAAAAGTGACAAGGAGAGAGGGTCACCTTTGGAATGCTAGTCTGAGCGGTAGTTTAGTTTGCTGTTTTTACCAGGTTCCCTTTGGATTACTAGCATTGCATGGAAAGGACTAAATTCTTTGTGTAAATCAAGTGGATTTACTCTGCATTCCTGAAAAAAAAATGAGCATTTTTTTTTTCCCTCTGAAGACACAATGATCACCCCTTCCAACTGTAGAAGGTAGAGAATGTTCTATTTGCTACTCTTATTTTGGAAGGAGGAAGTATTGTTAACCCTATGTAACCAGAAAAATATTTTGCCATGAGTATTTATATGATTTTCTAGTTAAAATATTATGAGCTTATGTTGAATTTGCTGCTTCTTTACACCTTCTGACATAACCCAAGAATTGAATACCCATTTTATATTGAGTATTTCTCTCCATATCATTTAAATTATCCCTATAAATTAATGTATCCCCATACGAAAAACAAATTTATGTTAATCATAAATTATGAACATAATATTATATGAAAAAATGATCTCTGAAAAATTTGCTTAAAAATCTCGTTATTTTGGGGGTGCCTGGCTGGCTCAGTCGGTTGAGCACCTGACTTTGGCTCAGGTCATGATCTCACAGCTCTGTGGGTTCGCTCCCCACGTCGGGCTCTGTGCTGACGGCTCGGAGCCTGGAGTCTGCTTCGGATTCTGTGTCTCCCTCTCTCTGCCCCTAACCCACTTGCATTCTGTCTCTGTCTCTCTCAAGAATAAATCAACATTAAAAAAAATTTAAAAAAAATAAATAAAAATCTGGTTATTTTTAAACTCAGATGTTTTGGTAACAACCTCTATTTTGAATTTTTGAAGCTACTTAAATATTCTATATTCGTTGATTTGGAATTTGAGAAGTTAGAGGCATTGGTCATCTAGCATAATCCTTCATTTAATAGATGAGCATGATTAGATCCACAGAAAAATAGTTTATCCAATGTTTCAATACTAGGCAGATTAATTTAACTATTTTCAATAACAAAATTAAATATCATATTTTAATATAGAAATTACATATTGCTCATACTTTAAATATAACATTCAGGCACAATATATGTGTAACAGGAGATGAATTAATAGAATACTAACTTTATAAATTTCAAAGGACTCTTAGAAGCGTGCCTGTCTCATGGTAAACACTTAAACATTTGTTAAATGCGTAATGATAAACAGCTAATGTTTAGACTTTTAAGTAACCTGCATGGCAGACACTGCAAAGTTCAGGAGGTGGCTATCGCCTTTCATTCTCGCCTACTTCTAGATATCACTATCGTACGTAGTATTATCATGCCAATTTTAAAGAAAAAGAAACAAAGATACAGAAACGATTAAGTGGTGTATCCAATTACCTGTAGCTGATAAATACCAGGGCCTGGATCTGAAATTTATCAGATTTCTCCCAAAGCGCTCACTCTTACTCATATAGAAGTAGAGGAGTTAATACCTGATCTTAAATTTATACTATGATGTAAATGACTGATAATATATCCTTCCTAGAGATTAGATTTTTGAAAGAACGCTTATATTCAAAAGGAAAAGGTACCAAAAACAGATTCTAAAAAAGATGCACCTGAATAATTTTTCTTCCCAGAAGTCGATTTTGATAGAGTTCATTTACAACACAAAGTTAAATAATTTACAATATTAAGCAACATGTTAGAACATATACTATTTTCATTATATCCTACTCACTAAAAACATTTAAGGCAAATATGGAAGAGGTGTGAGTTATATAAGAGATTCCTTTCTTGAGCTGCAATAATGAGATCATCTATACCGAAATTTTAATAACATCGTCCATGACTACAGTACATGTTATGAATGTATTTATAAGTCTTGTCATCAATGGGTAAAGTCTGACTTATTTTTTTATATATAACATATGCACAATAATGTACATAACTGTATACTTGTCTTTGAGTATTGGATATCTCCATCCATATTTCAAGAGTCATTTTAGAGTTTGATATTTTAAAATGAATAATTCAAAATAAAAGCATCTTAGTTCTTATAATTATTCACTTATTAAACACAATTAATCATTTTTGAGATTTCCAAAATTGGCTCATTAAATTTGCCTCAGGACATAAAATTCTGCATAAGATATATAGAAAAGAAGTTGATAGCACCATTTGACAGATAGCACTTCAGCCCATTAAAATAATTTCATTCAGACATTAAACATCTAGCTTCTAAGAACAATCTGGAATCAATTGCTATGGAAAAAAATGGGATCCCTAGATGGCTTTGGAGATGTAAGTAAATAAATAAGCCAACCCTATTAACTATTTGTACCTGAAAAGTCAGCAACTGAAAGAAAAATCCAAAAAAGTTTAGCAGTGTTGGGTAAGGAATATTTGATTGATAATTTTATCCCATCCTCATTTATTACTGTCACATACTCTCATTCTACACCTTCCAAAAAACTGTCCACGTGTGTGCCTTTCCCTTCCGTGGCAAAGCACCAGCCATTGAATCAGAAGCTTCCAATTCATATTCGAACCCTGAAATTCAGTAGCTGTCGTACCTCAGGGAAGCCACATACTGATTCTCCTTTCCTCTGTGCTCTGAGGGTAAAATTCCTACCTACAGGCTTGTAGAGATTGAATGAGAGAATATTTAAGTAAAATGAATGGAAGGTGCAAATTATGCACTTACTGCTCTGCTTAGGAAAGATGCAAGTTTAGAGAAAGCTATCGCATTGGTTTTGTAAATTGTCCCAGCTTATTGATTGAGTAAACTTCATTTAACCATGGGCCCAGCTCAATAAAATTATTCAACCAAACCTGACAATTGAGCCAAAGGATCAAACCAATAATTTGACGCAGACCTGGTTTAAAAGTTAAAGAGAACCTTAAAAGTAAGGTGAAGGTGCTAATAAAAAGGAGCTAGTATTGCCCCAGAACGTGCCTGAATGCAGAACTTCTTCTTCTCTGGGAATCACCAAACCTCTAGGGAGCACTTCGAGCCAAAATTGTGATCTCCCCGCCTTGTCCTTCAAATGATGTGTACTCCAAACACATTTTCTGTGCAGCTGGAGGCTTTGTTATAGACAGAAGGATCCTGCTTAGTGAGGCCGGTGTTTACGGCCTAACTTTTTTAAAGAGGAATTTGGAAAACTTCCCAGACGCTACATCTGCCCCTAGCCCTTGCACCTCAGAGTATAAGGCCGGCTAGGGAGAGCGTGCAGACGACTAAATTTATTAACGGTGTACGGGCCACTCTATCTTTCACTGCAACAACAGTAGGTGATCCCATCAAAAATCTGTCTGCTGGCTAGCCCGCAAATCCAAGCTGACATACTTGCAGCAGATAGGCCCAGCTGAATGGAAACGAATGTTGTTTCCTCGAAGAAACACAGCGCGTGCCAAATCTTGGACCAGGAAGGCAGTTTCTATTTCCATTGGAGGAAAGGCTTTTTCACTTTATATCCGTAGCTTCTTTGCCAGATTTTTTTTCTTTTCTTTTCTTTCCTTTCTTTGACATTTACAAATATTCAACAGAAGTGGAACATTTTATGAGATCTCAGTGGTTGAATTTCTAACACTCAATGATGATTTTTATGTACTAGACCAGGGGTATTCACCTCAATATACCTTGGCTAGAAGATCATTCATTACAAATGTACATCAGGCTCACTTAAAAACAAACTGTTTACTATTTTAAATAAAAACAAAGCAATAGGGGTACCTGGGTGGCTCAGTCAGTTAAGCGTCAGGCTCTTAATTTAGGCTCAGGTCATGATCTCACAGTTTCGGGGTTCGAGCCCTGCATCAGGCTCTGAGCTGACAGTGTTGAGTCTGCTTCGGATTCTCCCTCTCCCTCTCTCTTCCTCTCTGCCCCTCCCCTACTCATGCTCTCTCTCTGTCTCTCTCAAAAATAAATAAACTTTAAAAAATAAAGCAATAATATTTGAGCCACATTTTATAGCTCAAATTCCACTTCATTGTACTCAACATATGCAACATTTTAAAGACTATTTGCTCCAAAGTGACTTTCTTTTGGATTAAATGAATATCATTATGAGTTTACAGAATCATATGTACCTTATTCCTTTTAATTTTTTTTTAATTGGGAAAGTGGAATATGTAACATAAATAGTTATAGTTTTCTATAATTATAGTGAAACAGAATTCTTAAAAACTCTAATTCAGAAAGGTAACAGAATGCCTGGAATATTGTAGGACCAGCAAGACCAGGAGTTGGGTGAGGCAAATGAGGTGGGATCACAGGGTCATGCAAGAAAGGAATGGATCCAGTCTTCATTTTAAAATTTGGGATTTTACTGGGAATTTTTTTGGCATTGGTTTTCATTTTTAAAAAATATTGTATGAAAACATTGTTTCTGTTGATTCCTGACATTGCTTAAGTGCCTTAAGTGCCTTAAGCAAGTGCATCACTTACCCATAGAAGGTATGTTTCCCTGAAATTAGTTTTTCCCATAATGCTCTCCACAAGACCTACTGATAGTGATGCTTTTAAAAAAGTAACAAATAAGGATCTGGAATATTGGGCTAAGAAAAATTAGATAGCTCTCTTATAATTCTTTTTAGAGACTTTAACAACCTGACATGTACTGAGAATCTCCAACCTCATGGGGCATTTCTCAAACTCATCTGCCCACAGAATTTTTTTTTTTTTTTTTTTTTTTTTTTTTTTTTTGGTAGAGCACGTGAAGCGTTCTGAGGAACACACTCTGGTAAATGGTGTCAGACAGCCATTTCCAGCATATATTTTGATCAAATAAAGCTATCTTTCCACACCTATATTTTACTTTTCTTTCTCCTACTTACTCACTTCCCCCCCCCTCCCGCCTAGAATACTAAGAAGGTGGACATACTGACACAATCAAGTTATAAAAGGTCTGAATGAGTATTTCTGTAGACAAACATAGAAAAAATTCATTATGAAGGGCTATCAAAATAATAAGAACCAGCTTGGTGCTTAGTGCCTCTTCAATAAAGTAATGTCAAATACACTCACCAGTAAAGTCTGTATTGACTGGGTGTGTGGAGCTGGGAAATTTATAATATCCATTCCCTATGAAACGAATTCCTTTCATCATCATGGCCGTTGGAGCTGGGAGAGATGACTCTCTCCTTTCTAGCTGGTATGTAGGAGAGGGTCCATTCAGTTCTTCAGGTGTGAGCCATCCAACACGGATGGTTGTGCTGTTGATTCCTTCGACCACAGGAGGCCTCAGCTGGGTTGGCGCTGAATATTAAAAAAAAAAACAAAAAAAAAAAACATTTGTTACATTCAAGAACTTAGCTTCTATCTCTAGACACTCACACACGGGTACACATGTACTTGTGTACATCACACTCAAAATCAAGGCAGTTGTGGAGTATTTATGGGGTTCTAAGAACTGAAAACACAAGATAGAGTATACCTTAAATGGGACTAAACACAATTTAAATGACTAACAAATAGTTACCATAAAATGTTGCTGATTAAACAAAATTTCCCTGTGGAGATAATTTCTCTATTCTTTCTTATTCTGGTAAAAGACATTTCATATTATCATCTGCTGGTGCCCCACCCAGATTCCCTTAACCAAGCTGGTATCCCAGTGCTCAAACGTGGCTGTTGATCACCATTGGATCATGGCTGCCCCCTTTTCTGGAAAATTTCCCTTGCCTGAGTGGGAGCTACCTCCTCCAGAAGTTACAAGATCCGTCATGAAACCTGTAGCCTGTAACTCCCAGTGACTACCGTGGGTGATTACTGATCACAAAGGGCAGAGCCCCTGTGTTAACACAGCATCGACTTAGGGCTGCAATTCACAGAGGCCAATCAAGGAAAGAAGATGATTCAAATGGACTAATTGGAGACACGAGAGACAGCGTGGGGTTTGAGAAGAACCAGGCCAGGGTGAAGAGTCACGGATTTGTGCCAGCCAGCGGATAGTGAAGGAACAATGACCTGAAGTTGCCAGATGTCTTACTTTGTTAAAAATAGTCATTTTATGTGTACCTTTCTGATTTTTAAAGTTTAGTAACTGGTTTAAATTAAGACAAATAAGCAAAACCACTCTGAAAGCCAAACAGAGCATCCACATGAGGAAAAGGAGCCTGTGAACTCAGGGGTTTATGAATTCTGGTCCAGGTACAACAGCCTCCAGGGCTCTGAAGTGACCACACCACTGCAGGGCCTGTGCGTAGGGGCAGAGATTACCCAGCGTCCTTCCACACACCGAGGCCTCGGCATGCTTCAAGTTCTGGGACACTGGCAATTCTCTGGAGGCTTCTGGGACACCCAAGGAGTAAGTAACAGAGATGGAGATTTTCCCTAAAGCCTGATGGAAAGGGGATCAGAGTAACAAGTGAGTTATTGAAACTAAGGTTTTGTTTTGATTTTTCTTCTTAAACAGTTGAGTGTGTAGGCTGAGGTTCATTCCTGCTCTAAGTGAGGCGGCTGGGTTTGAGAGGTACAAGCAAAGAAAGGAACAAATATCATTACCTCCAAGCCTACTTTTTAAGGGCCTAAACTAAAACTGTGGACTTTTAATTTCCATCTGTGTTCACACAGGCTTCTGCATACACAAAGTCTTGGCCTGTTTCAATAAACATATATTAAAATGATGTGAATACAAGATTTGATAGCCTTAAACCATGAAAGACAATTCACCTTAAAACAGCTTAGAACAAGTAGCATTTGTTACTTTCTAGAAAGCTTGGCCAGCTTTCCAAAGAGAAACAATTGATTGTGATTCTATTTCAACATTTTGTAAAGAACAGAGGGCACAGAGCAAAATGTTCAACTTAGATAATTAACAATTCAGTTCCTCTTCTGCCACGGCAAACCATGAGATGTCTTTATATATATATGAATCTGTAAATTTTATGCATGATTTCCTTTAGCATTCCTTGCCAAAATTAGCTAAATGGTAGGTTCTCAAAGATTTCACTCTACAAGCCATGTTCCATCTTCAAAATAATCCAAGAAAATAAAAATCTAAGGCATCTAGAAATTTCTTCTCCCCTTAAGCTTCTCTTCAGTGTTTGGAATTACATCTTTGTATTAAAATTTCAGCAGGCTATTATTGGCTATGAACTTAACTGAGGATGAAGAATTGTCAAAGATTTTTGAGTCCTGGGTTCAAGGAAGTAATAGAGGACAAATTATATAATTTTTTATTATCTAAAGTCTGCTATTTAAAAGCACAAAAGAGGATTTTGAACTCTTCTGTTATATTTTCTATTTTCCACATATGATTCCCTAGTGTCCTGGGACAAAACGATTTGAAATTTTAGTTTGAAAAACACCATCTATTCCAATGACATCCAATAGAACACTCTCTGATAACGGAAATGTTCCAGATATGTACTGTCTAATATGGTAGGCATTAGCCACATATTAATATTGAGCACTTGAGCTTTGGTTAGTGGGACTGAAGAATGGAAGTTTACATTTTATTTAATTTTAATTAATTTGAAGTTTAAATAGCCATATATGGCTACCATACTGGATAGCAAAGATCTAGAGAATCACAAACTATAAATATTTGGTGTGTTGAGAGTAGGATGTCCATTTGAAATAAATAGAGAACTTATGAATATACCTCCTGTACATCTTAAGAACTAAAGAGTTTTATCCTTGTTTAAAAGTAGCTTTAGGGTGCCTGGATGGCTCAGTTAGTTAAGCACCTGATTCTTGATTTCAGCTCAGGTCATGATCTCACAGTTTGTGAGATCCAGCCCTGTGTCGGGCTCTTGCTCTGACAGCATGGAGCCTGCTTGGGATTCTCTCTCTCCCTCCCTCAGCGCCCCTCCCCTGTTCTTTTTCTCAAAAATAAACATTTGAAAGTAGTCTTTTCCTGAAGTTCCCATTTGTTTGATATTTGGTATTCCTTTACTCCAATAACCCAGCTAGTCGAGGATAATGGTGAAGTGTTGTACCACTATAGCATTCAGAATCCTTTCCCCCATGGATACCATAATCAAACTCACTTTTTAATCAGGAATATAAATTCAGTCAAACAAAAGAAATTGCAGCAACTCAATAGTTTTATTTTAATATCTCCTAAAATGAGAGTGCACTTATTTTTTTTTAATTTGGCAAAATGATTATAATCAATAAGGGCACCCTCACTGAGAATGCACAAAAATTAATGTTGACTGTTTAAATTTTAACAAGTAGTGGAACACTTCTTCTAAATTCACAGGAGAATTATTCCACCAAGCAATGAAACTATTCTTAGGAAGTCAACTACAGAAAATGAATCAAATTAGAGTATATTTTTTATTCTCTTGCTGAAACAAAACAAAACAAAACAAAACAAAACAAAACAAAACAAAAACACAACAACCTTCCAGCTGGTATGTTGTATGTTTCACTTGGAGGAGTCAACCTAGCCTGTTTGAAAGGGTGAGCACCCCACTGAGTTATTATTTTCCCAGTTCCCCTAAGACCAGAGGCGGGATTTTCAATCAATTAAACTAGACTGGTCACACTTAAACACACACACATGCACACACACAGACACACACACACACAGAAGGATGAAAAGAAAAAGAGATATTCCTGAACGATTCAACACACTCACACAAGTACAGACTCACTAAGAGAGAGAAATAATAAAGGATCATTTCTCATACTATCAAAGTAAAGGGATTATAGTTATAAATTCATTAATCACAAAACAGTGAATTAATAGACAACATAGAATAATGGAAAGGACTCTGCAGACTATTAGAGGTTACATTTTACTTTTTAATTTCCAATTCTGCATGACTTAGAAAAATCACTAAAACTTATGCGGGTCTCAGTTTTCTCATCTACAACAGGAGGATAAATTTCAGCAGACTACCTTGACAGTAACTGCTTTTAAAAACAATATATATAATTGTGTCAGGCTTTAGAAAGCAAATTTCTATACAAACACAAGGCACTATTATTACTAGCCAATAACACATATTTCAGATAACATATCATAAAAGGATACAATTCATCCACATTCAAAATCTGTATTTGCTTAGAAAATCCTCTTATAAATGTCAAGTATAAAATGGATCTTCAATATCCATAGTTTCAAAGAATAACAACATACAAAGTCTGTTTCCACTTAGAATAAACTTAACAATGTTTTTGTATTTTTTGCAATAGCTTTGTAATCCAGTTTCCAGTCTAGCTCTTCTATTTGTAAATATTCTTTATAAAACGCTCTGATAATGGACATTCTGCTTTATGCAGCATTTATTAATTTATAATCTGATTAATAGCATATCATAATGCATAAATTTACATGTGCAAAATTTATGTAGTGTGGAGTTTGAGTGTCATAGCATAAGAACGGAGGCCTAAATGAGCAGAAGCTCTCGCTGATGGCAGGTCTTTAAAATCAAATCTCTTTATTTGTTTTCAAGCAAGAGTTTGTTACCTATGAACACTGCATGGCAGTGTTAATATCTTAAAACACCATCCACTTCCCATTATGAAGACAGGAATCCAACAATGAACAGCCTTTCCACATTTCAGGCATCTGTGGGGAGCAGACTGACATAAGACCTCCTCAGGCACCTTAGCAATAGAACATGATTTTGACTTTTCCTTACAAATATAAAACTGTCACAAGAAATGCAGTTTGCCCAAACACTTCCAGGCCAAAACACCCATGGAAAGGCACTGGGATCAGGACTTAAACAAGAATGTCAGATCAGGAAGCCATGATTTCTCAGTTGGCGACCACTCGACTGTACCTGCTCTCCCGTCAGTGTCCAGAAGAGGAGAGGATGCTCCCCTCAGAATCACGAGACCACTCAGCCTTGCCTTGTTCACTGTCTATTCTCTGGAGAAAAAAGAACAAGTCTACTTTACCATTCCCTGTTTTGCATGCTAGTTTCCTTCCAGAGAGAACATGTACAGTGGAACTGATCTGGAAAGGAGAAAACTTAGCTTCTAGACTGGCTCTTCAGGTCCCTAATTTGGCTAATCCATTATTTGGTATCTCTGTTCCTCAGTGCCTCATTTGTCCAAGAGTACGACAGAAGTGAGGGTGTCCTCCAGTTTCAAAATTCTATGATTGAATACTTTCTAGCAGTGCTTCTCAATTAGTAAACCAGAAGGCATACTGGACATCTGACACCCGGACCCTCTCAGTGCCCCAGGAAGCCAGCTAGTTTATCCCCTTCAGCTCTGAGCCACCCTGTTTCTTCACCACACCAGGGCACACAAATATTATGATTTCTTTAATATGTCTTAAGACATAAAGGATGGTCAGAGAGCACTGCTTTTAGAGAATTTAAGGGAAATCACTTGTTTGGTGAATAAACACTACCTTAACCAGCTGTTGTTCTAATGATCATCAATTCATACGTAACTAGCATCCTACATGTGTGGAGAAGAGGGTCTGTGATTTCTGAACCGCACACACAGCAGCATGATGACGGGGCACACCGTCCCCTAAAGTCCACCGTTAATAAAAGGTAGCTGCTTGGACTGTAATTATGGCATCCTGGCTACCCAAACTTGAAGCTTTTATGGGGCTTATGCAATTAACTACTTAAATGCATCGTAACACTTGCTTCTCTGACAGCAAAGTATTGATTTTTTAATCATTTTCAAGTCTCCTCTAGCACAAATAAATGTACTACAGTTACAGTTAATGCACTGTGTACATGCATTAAATGCTGGTGTGACACAATTTATTATTTTGTGATATATAGAATTGAAGTTTGGCTTCTCAGAAATTAGCACCACCGGTCCAGCATCAGTATGGAAACTACCATTGTCCTTGATACTCCAAATTCTCTACCTTCAAAAAGCTGGAGACCTTTGTTAATAGGATAGTTAGGCTTTTACAAAAAGGGGGGGAGCTGAATATAAATCTTTTATATATGTCAGTGTAGGAGAAAATTAAAAATAGTCTAACGGAAGATACAGTTTATATTTTCCTAAAGGTGTCACTGTAGGACCTACGGCAACTTTGTTCAGATGAATTTTCGTCTCCTTAATTTCTTTCCTTGTACTTATTTAGGGTACATCTATCAAAATATTTTGCATACTGTAGTCTCCCTGATTCAGCCAATTTTTGCATATTCTAATTGTGTCATTTTAATGTCTTCCTATAGGTAACACTTTATAAAGCTAAAAGGCTGTTTTAAAAAGTATGATTTCTGCATGCCAAAAAGGCCAGGAGAACCCTATTAAAGTCACATATCTAAATGCAGACCTGATGACAGAGGTCATTACATGTTTCATCAACAAGCCTTTTGCTTGGGTGCAGCCACACAGTCAAAATTCAAGTTGGTGAGTAAAAAGCAGTTAATTTTGTTTTGTTAGAAATAATATCATTTTAGTTTTAGCATCTAAGACAGATGCCAGCATTTCACTCTGAACAGATGGTAATTCCTTCTAATAGTGCATCTCTGTATTAGTAAGGTCTGTTGTGTATACAAACAGTAATAAACAGTAGGTAAGGATCAAAATAAATTTTAATTGTTGACATTAAATTCTGGCAGCCACAGTTCTAAGGCTGCAATATTCCTTTTTCAAATCTGTCAGATTTACTAATGCTGCGAGAGCTTTGCCGAAAGCTGCCAGATTCCAGTCTCAGTAAAAAGATTTTTACATGCCGCTGGTAACCCGTCTGTAGCAGGATACCTGTTTTCGTACCCTGACACCGTTGTTCAATAATGACATGGAATTGGTACGACCACCCGTGTGACGGTCAGCCAGGATTGCTTTTAGAATATTCCTGAAGGACCGAGCATCTAACGAAGAGGTTATTATAAAGAGCTATATCCAATTTGTTACACTATGGGTAACGGTAGGATCACAGCCCTTTCCCTACCCTGCTCAGGAAAGGTCTCCCATTCAACTCGTTTTATTCTACTTGCAAATCTGGGCATTCCTGAACTTCTCTGAAAGTGACATCATTCCTTCCCTTCATATTGTTTGCTTTGCCTGACTCTGAAGGATTTCCCTGACAGTCAGAGCTACCATCAGCTGTGTTCTCCTATAGGCTTTGCTGTGTGGATCCAGAGTGCCAACAAGCACCAGTTTGGTCCTGATAATGCCTCCAGCGATCTGGTATTACAAGTAGTAGCCGCTATTTATTTTGGGAAGCTGCCATGTTAAAGAAAAAAAAAACATTAAAAAACCCAGTTTGGCATTCAGGTGACTGTTCAATAACAAACATGCTTTGCAATCATATTTCTTTAAAAAATGGATGTATTTTTTTTAATCATGAAAAATATATTGCTTCCACCATATGGGACAACCAACGACTCACCAACCGATTTAAGATGCAGCATATTGAGCTGACCATATGTTACAGTGCTGTTGAATGGCTGAGTGATTCATGCCCGTCACATTCTAGTATATCAATTAAAGCTCCTTGAAGTCTGCATGATTTGTGTCTCTGTTATTAAACCCTGCTAATTCATCCCACTTACACATCTGTTATAAATCTCTAGGAGTGCTGCATGATTCATGGCAATCTGTGAGCATGCTACAGCAAATTCTTCTCCTTGTAATTAACAGTAAATTGTTTTACTGCCATGCAATGAATTTTTCAGTTATATTGCAAATGAACTCCTAAATGTGCGGTTCTTTCCTAAGAACTGACTTATATCATTAGGCAATTAAAAAGTATTGCTTTGAACCAAAAGCTTTTAATCAAGAGAAATACAACTTAACCATCGCTTAAGAGCCATGGAAATTTGACATGTTGGTTAAAACTGTAAAAGAATTTCTGTTGGGGAAAGAGCAAAACAAACAAACAAAACCCTCGGTGTACTCAGGATTTCCCTGATGCTAAGATAGAACTGCTGTCTGGAAACACTCGGTGAGACAAGTCTGCACAGATACTGTTTATCTTAGAAGTTACTTAAGTCATCTGTCATTACCAAATTTCTCAGATTGCTTTACACTTCTCTAATTGTAAAACAGTGCCTTTATTCTTGAAATAAATAATTGGATAATTAGCCAAGTTGGATCATCAGAGGATTCCAGAGCTGTTCAAGTGTTCTTGTCAAAGGTGAAGCAAATTCATTTCAACTCCCCTCTGCAGCTCTTCGAAGAGGCTTTGATTTTTTTTTCCCCCACTTTCTTGGCAGCAGCTTCAGATTCATGAGTCCATACATCAAGTCAGTAGTTTAACAACAAATGGAATTAAATTCAAAGAAGGGAAACTAATTGAAGGACAGCAACAAAAGTGTTTGGTAATGTGCTTTTTAATATGGCATGCCACATTTGCATGATAATTTTTCCTTTTTAGCATGGAGCAGAAAGTGACTAGCTTAATGAGGGATTATTCAAGGCAGGAATGAACAAAATGCATTCATAACTAAGAACAAAGATTGTATTATGAAACAAAAACAGGCAACCTCAGAGAAGTAACTGGATGATTGGTTTATGCATTATGAATAAAAAGATAGAAAAATATTTATATTAGTATTCACTAATGACTATATATACAAGATTGTTGTAATTAAAATTATAAATTAACATATTAAGAGTGCTTGTTTAATCACTCTGGGTCCTATTCACAATGAAAAGACTCATGTACCTGCATGCAAAACAATGTGTGTTTTCAACTGAGCAGCAAACAGCCTATACATTTTACTTTTGATTCAGAGAAAAACCTTAATGCACCGCTAATTACTTGCTTAATGGGAGATGGGTACTTCTAAGCTTGTAGTATAGAGGTCAATTTATGACAGGCAAAAGAAATATCACATTGCTCGTCCAGGAATGGAGCTCCAAGAGGAATTGCTCTTAAGAAACGTTTAAATTGTACTGAATTCGCAAAGCGTGGAAACACACAAATTTCCTAAATTGAAAGGGTGATCTTAAGGAAAAAATAACAAGGACTCTAACAGGGCCCGGGCCATCGGTTCATTACCGACAGAAACCCAGAAGCAACTCCAGAGCCACTGATGACCCTGCTTGGAGACTTTGCTACAGAGACAAGAAACGTGGCTGCTCCTGGGTGTATGCCTCCCGCAGATCAGTTCTCAGGTTTGTCGCAAGCACGAAACTAAAGAGGTAGCAATGCAACATTCCGGAAGAAATGCACCAGTTCTAACCATATCTTTCACTGAAAAAATACTTGAAACAAAACAAGAGCCAGTTGAAATTCTCAGGCTTTCTACTAAAAGTCAGATAAATCTTCACAAGTATCTTTTTGATTCCTGTGACTGAGATTTAAGGAGGAAACATATTTTTACGAATCAATGATTTCAAAAGGCTGAATACTATCACTAACTTTTGGAACCCCTTTTCAAAGGTTTTGAATGGTCACTGGCTTCTTTCCTTCTCCTAAAATAAATTCGTATGAACTACATTTTCATGTAAGAGTTAATTCCCCACGCATCCATTCGAATTCGCTGCAGTAATATATTCCCTCCGACTTGCAATTTTATTACTTGAAGAAACAGGGCAGGAAGAATCCTAAAGCTGCAAGTCAACTTTTATTTCTTCCCTACGGCAAACCTGTTGACCAAAAGGATTGACTATCTCCGTGTTTATTTTTATGACTTAGCATCTGTGAGTTATAGCCAGATGTTTAATCTTAAGAAAATTTTGGAAACAAAAACTTTCATTTACTGAAAATAAGGGTGGCAAAAAGATACTGGACCTGTAATTGCTGGGCTTTTCCTTATATCCCAACAAAAACAAAGAAGCTCATTCTTACTGATCTCAACACCCTTGAAAATTATGTCCTTTAAAATAAATCAAATGGCAAGTAAAAATTATTTTGCCATACTTTTGTCATGTAAGTGACTTTGTTCTCTGCTCTACAGATGAAGAATCAGAGTCCTGACAAAAATTAAAGGATTAAGAAAAAAAAACATTTCCCCAGAAGAACACTAAAATGACTTTTCCTTCAGAAAAGAAAGCATTTTACATGGGAACGAAAGTTGATGTATTTCTCTTAATGGAAATTGGGTAGAAGGAGCATTGTGGCAAAGAACAACAACAACAACAACAATTTTAATTTCCACATTTAAATTTGCACATTCAGAACATCTTAAATTTACCATCACATCTTCTGCAACTGCTCAGTCCTTTACAATCCAGCTTCTATTCAACCATGTTAAATAGAGGGCTTCCGAGAGGGCCTCCCATGCCACCTTCCTTGTAGATCCCATTCCTCTTGCTTTCCCTACAGCATATGATGCTACAGAATTCTAGACCTTCTAGAACTCTCTCTTCCCTTAACTTTTCTGACACTGCTCCCTCTAACTCTGCCCATGTCTGTGTTCCCCTTACTCCTTTCTCTTTCTCCCAAAATATGAGCCTTCACTGAGATGCGAACTTTTAATTTGTATTTTCTCTGCTTTCACTAATTCATTATCACCTACAGCTTTAGCGTTTATCTCTATGCAATAATCACAAAATCTGTATCAGTGTTATGCTCCAGATTTTCATTTTCTGTTCTGGGATCCTAAGACTTTCCATGGATGTGTTTCTACCCAATGATCAAACTTCTACTCATGAGTTTATGTCTTCATCTTTGTTATTATATTTAGTGGCATGACCACGGTCTGCAACACTGACTGTTGTCTTCAATTCTTCCCTCTTCTTAACCTATGGATTTCTCTTCTTTGGTCCACCTCCATTCCCTTCCTCCAATCTTTACTTCTATTTATCTGATTTACTCCCTCTCTGCCTCTTAGAAAAGTCTACCAGACCCTATTTACACACTCTCTTCTTGTCTATTTACACTCTACTGCCAGACAAATCTTCATATACCTTAATTTTCATCCCATCAGTATTTGGCACAATGCCAGTCTCTAAAATAGTGACTATAATGGTATTTGTTCAGTCAAATGGTATTGTTCAAACCAAAGCTACTTATCCCAGAGTCTATGTTCCCATAGTGTTCTTTTGTCCCTGTTCTAATACCTCCAGATGCTAACCTTATCTGTTGTATGTCAACACCTTAATGCAGACACCATTAAACTGTCCTTGAATGAATTATATTTGAAACCCTCACAGTGCCTTAAATAGGTAGGCCCTTAATACATGCTTACTGAATTGAGCACTCACAATAAACTAGAGTAACAATATAATTATGGCACTTTAGAGTCAGAAAGGATTCGGAGGACGTAGATTAGTTTTCTTTCACTACATTTCCAGTGGACAGGAGCGGCCTTAAGTATTCTCACCAGTAAGTTAAATGAGAGCTGCTCAGAGCACTCAGCTAGGCCATCCTCCATGCCACGGAAACCAGTTGCTGCAACCAAGGAGGATGCTGTTAGCACAGATGTTATCACTGGTGCATTAGCCAGGGAGTACCTGTTTCATAGACATGTGCCCCACTTTCCCCTTGCCATCCCGAGGGTCCATCTAGTCTCTGCAGACGGGCATATGTCCCTCCATTTCCTTTAGTTTGCTAGTTTCCATGAAAAGACAGACTGAATCTCATCTACAGGAGAGTACCTGCACTAGTGGTAGAACTATGACGTGTGAGGTGCAGATGGGGGTGCCGTGGTGTGCAGCGTAGGGGAGAGACTTGAGCGGAGAGAACTGAAAATGTTATTGGAAGTACGTCAAGAAAAAGATGAATTAGACTGAGGAGAGCCCCTAAGGAGTAGAAGGAAAATGTTGAATAGAGGCCACATAGAGATATTTTAGATCCATGTAAGAAATCACCTCTGGAAAGAGGTCTCTAAACCTGGATTTGCCTGAGAGGTAGTAGCTCCCCTATCACGAAAGGTATCAAGCATGGGTTGGACAAACACTTGGGAACAATGTTACAAAGAATATACCATTATTGGTTAGAAAGTCACACTAGGTGATTTTAAACGTTTTACCCTGGGGGTCATGATTTCAGTTCTACTCAGTCACATGGTTGGTATCCATCTATCTTCCACTATAAGTATATCCCTCTGTATCTTCCACTATACCTCAGGCCAATCTTCAGCTTGCATTGTTTCTATTTTTACTTTCTTCAGCCTGCAAGACTGAGTCCTCTTTTTTTTGTTCTCTAGTCCCAAACTATGTCATCTTTCCAAAAGAAGGCAGAGAGCCTGCCTCTATTATCCATATTCAGCAGCCCTCTAATAATCAAACAAACAAACAAACAGTCTTATAGGAGAATGGTATTTTGTACAACCTAGGTACCCCATAAATGTATTCATACATATGAAATACATATAAATATATAAAAATACAAAGAGTTTGGTTGGAGAGGTAATAAAACAAACATACTTCTTTAGAATTTGTGAGTTGTTCTCACTGATAGAAATTTGAAGAAACAAATTACTTGGATGAGATCATTTGAGCCAAACAAGTTTTTCCAGAACTAAAGCGAGGTAAAACAAAACAATAGAATCAGACTTGAACACAGGGAAAAGGCATAAGGAATATTTTTATAGCTAAATATGTTTTCATATGTGTCATTCACCTAGAAGTCTTTCGACCTTCTCACATCTGGATTTTCTAAGAGTTTCTTAACCTCCTCACATTTGGAAATTTTCTTAGGGAGCACCAAGCTTTGCTTGACTGCAGACAGAAAAACTGATTTGAAAATACACTAAATGCAGAGTAATTGAGTTATGTAGGTGTTAGTAATACATATAATCAAGTTTGTATGAATCTAGTTTGTTCTATGTAAAGCAAGCAATATTTTATGCAAAGCATTTCCTACTAAGATCATACTTGATAATGACTCCTTTATTTAAATTGTATAAACTTAGTAGCTGCTTCTTAATAATAAGTAAATTAATAATTACACTGCTGCCTATCCATTAAAGGTAAAATATAACACCAGAATATCCCACTAGTTCCTGGATGTCTGCCTTTAGCCCCAGAGGGCAGGAGTGGGTAGACCCAAAGCCCGCAAAAAGGGTCAAGAAGAAATATCCTGAGCCCTCATAAGAAGCCTTCTGAATACTTCTAACAACTGTCAGGATATCAGTAGGACCTAGAGTGAATACTGAGCCCTGGAGTCACTCTGCATCTAGCTGCATCTCTTATTATGGCACAGCTGCAACTCAGGGCTCCCAGGGACCTCTTAGAAACTTAAGTCTATTTATTTATTTTTGTTTGTTTAAAAATGTCAATACAGCTAGCAATCAGGGTTCGTGATCAGGGAGCAGGAGAAACCAGAAAAGACAAGTATTAAGTCCAAACTAGAGAAGGTGTTGAGCTTTATAGGTGTTTGTTTACAAATATACAATATATTTTTCACATTTTTCAGGTACAGAAAAACTTGCTTACCTGCTGCTAATGTCTGTCCTGCTCCTGAAGCACTGGTCACACAACCAATTGAATTGCAGAGAGAAATAGTGAAGTTGTATATCTTATAAGGTTTTAGTTCTTTTACAATATAAGACAGTTCTTGGGATTTGGCAGTATACAACACCTTCAAGGCCAAAAAAAAAAAAAAAGTCAGATAATAGATAAACAGTGTGAGAAATGTAACTTTGGCAGTCAAGAAACCAGAATCCAGTCATGTTCTATGAATTCAGACAAAGAAATTATTGCCAACCACTATTAGGAAAGGGATTTTTTTTTTTTGAAGAGTCTCAACAAGCTAGGATTTAATTGATAATTGTACAATCACACTGTTTTATGAGGTAATAATCCAGTTCCTGAGTGGATAAATGAGGAAAGCAAGTTATTGCCTCATAAAGCAGCGTGGTGGTATGGTTATTGTCACCAATGGCAGAGATAAAGGATGGTGACATTGTGATTGTTATCATGAAAGGGCCAAATAAAACCATGGGGCTTGGCCAAAACGAACCCCATGCAGTGATGCCCACACGTCATTTGATGGAACTAGCACAGAAAAATGTCACTATGTTAAATTAATCCCATCATTTTCTTTAAAAATAAAAAGCCACAAAAGAAAAAGGAAAACAAGTAAACACATTACTGAGCATCCACATGAGGTCAATTCTCAATTATCTTTCTTATACAAATAAGCATATGCAGATTAGATCAAACAGTTACATTTCTTCAAATATTGTCTTTATCACACAATTTCAAGGGAGAAAAGCAGATTTGAGCGAAGGAGGCTGAAAGGAACGCCATAGTACATAAACAAATAATTAAACAACTAACACTGAGCCTTGGTCCTATCATTAAAACTAGGAATGATCAAAAGCAACTGTATAAGTTTACTTAGTTTATAGATACAAAAACCACTGGAAATTGTATTCAGAAAAAGAAGTCATTAAAACAAAAAGTATGACACCAAGCATGAGTATAAAACTTTTTTCTAAGGGATACTGATATCATAGCAAATAATCTTCTATATGTATAAATATAGATAGCTGTTAAGGTTCGTAACATTTGAAGTAATTTTCTAGATATTCTCCCTTTAGAAATACAATAAAATTCATTTGGAATATTGCCTAGGCATTTACTTTAAAACTTTATAACCTAAATGAGTAGTTCTAGAAAACAGTGTGAATGGGATATGAACTACATCATTTATATAATATTTTTCAGAAATAAAGGTGATTCCAAAGAGTCTAAAAATCTAGGAATAATTTAAAACTTTGGTATTATTTCCTTGCAATTACATTTAGAAATCAGAAAACATCAAAAACCAAATCATGAGTACTTCATTTTTCTAATTCTGAAATTGTTATTGATTTTATAAAATGTTCTCTTCTGTGCAATGTGATTTAAAATTTTCTAAGAAAAATAAAACTTTGAAATGAGTAAAATGTATTGAGTATTGCTATAAAATTTATCCCATTTAGAACAACCCTGGTTTGGATTAATTTAGATTTTTAGAAAATGAAATTGTTTTCAGGATAAAATACAGCAAAGTGTTTCTTATTTTAAGGAAGATGTGGTAAAAAAAAATACAATGGAATATTATGTAGCCATAAAAAGGGAGGAGATCATGCCATTTCCAACAACATGGATGGACCTAGAGGGTATTATGCTAAGTAAAAGAAGTCACACTTAGAAAGAGACATATGATATGGTTCACTCATATGTGGAATCTAAAATATGTATTATGTGTAATAGTATTGTATGGTGACAGATGGTAGCTGCATTCGTGGTGAACATAGCATAACATACAGAGAAGTTGAATCACTATGTTGTACACCTGACACTACTGTGACATCACATCAACTATATTCAAATTAAAAAAAATTAATTTGAAAATAAAGTGTTTCCTTTGTAATCTAGGATGTTGAATCGTTTGTTTAATAAACTATTCTTCATAGCAAGAACACATAATGACATATAATAAGAAATAGAAAATGTAGATTAATACTAATTTTGATGGGCTTTTACTTCTCTACATATGATTGGTACAAATTACCAGATTTTAAAAGGACATTTACCTTCAAGCTTGTAGCACATAAAATAATCACTCAGATGAGTTTTTTCTCTACCATATATACAGTCATTTTACACATCTTAAAGGATCAATTTAATTGAAAATTTTCTTTGGCACAAATCTTTAAAGAGGTGGAAAGAAATCTGTGGAAGCTTGAAATCCTACACTGATAATATCAACTGTTCTATATATTTCCTTGCCACATTCTTTTTTTTATGTTAATTTATTTTTGAAAGAGAGACAGAATGTGAGTGGGGGAGAGGCAGAGAGAGAGGGAGACACAGAATTTGAAGCAGGCTCCAGGCTCTGAGCTGTCAGCATAGATCCTAACACAGGGCTTGAACCCACAAACCACAAGATCATGACCTGAACCGAAGTCAGACGCTTAACCAACTGAGCCACCCAGGTGCCCCTTCCTTGCCACATTCTTAGCCAAAATTTCCTTAACAGTTATTTTACAGTAGCTTTCCCTAGAAATTTTGGCTATTTATTTACCAAACTTATAACAAGACACACTCAGGTCAGTGTGGATACAAATTTAACTACTGAAGTGACAATTTTGACTTTGCCACTCTTGATTTCATTTTCGTTAATACACAATGAAGTAGATAGATATTTGTGGGGGAGAGAAAGCGTAAGAGAAGAAAGTGACATATCTACATCTTTCTTCAATTGGGCCACAAAGAAAGGACTTTTAAACAAAGATGCATATCCATAATTTTTGTCATAAAAATGTAATCTTTTACTGCTCCACTGAACTATAAAGTGATCTTTTTAAAGTGTAATGTAGTCTTAGCCCATTAATAAAAATCACTAATAGTAGCTAATATTCGTCAAGCTCTTGAAGTTCCACAGACACCACATAGGTAAGAAGAAATTGTTTTCCTATTTTACGGATGAGTAAGACCTGAAACACAGAGATGTGTGGAGGGCTAGGGATTGCCAGAAATGGGATATAAACAAATTGACTTCCAAGGCTATATTTTTATGAACGGTGTTTTTTACTTAGTTTTGTGTCTTGGAAGAGAATATTATACTGCAAGCAATAGTTGCTTTGAAACTATCTTACAAGGAAAGAACAGTTTACAAAACAAAAGAGTAGCAAAAACAACAAAACATCAATGATAAATATGGTATGAAATTAAGGACCAAACAAAGCAGTGATGGCTGTAAATTTACCCTAAATCCTGCTATATGCTGGATTGGTAGACTAAGTTGTTTAAGCTAAAAGATTTGTATAAGACTAGGTCTATTTTTGCCACCTGAGACAGTTGCAGATAAGTCAGTACTTATTTCCAGACTAATGAAAAAGTGTAACAAGGAGTCATAAATTATTTATTGACTCTTTTTCTTCTCCTAGTTTTGTGTTGTATACATGCTCGGTCTACTGAAAAGGCTCGAAAATATTGGCAAACCTATTGGCAATGGGTTGAACAGTGTCCCCCACAAATTCTTGTTCACCTAGTACCTCAGAAAGTTATCTTACTTGGAAATACGGTCTTTGCAGATGTAATTAATTAAATCACACGTTTAGGGTGAGCTTTAAATATAAGTCATATATTTATAGGAGAAAGGAGAGGGCTACACAGACACAGAGGAGATAATGACACAGAGAAGACTATGTGACAACATGCTGAGATTGGAGTTTTGTGGCCACCAACACCAGAAACTACCAGAAGCTGGAGGAAGCAAGGAAGGATTCTCATCTAGAGCCACTGGGGGGAAAATGGCCCTGCCAACACTTGGATTTCAGACTGTGGCCTCCACTTAAAAAATAATAAATTTCAGTACGCCTGGGTGGCTCAGTCAGTTAAGCCTCCAACTTCGATTCAGGTCATGATCTCCCAGTTTGTGGGTTGGAGCCCCACACTGGGCTCTGTGCTGACAGCTCGGAGCCTGGATCCTGCTTCCGATTCTGTCTCCCTCTCTCTCTGCCCATCCCCCACTCACACTCTGTCTCCATCTCTCTCAAAAAATGAATAAAAAAAAAAAAAAAAGAAGAATCAGAGAATCAAGAAGTGGCAGTTATGTTGAAGTCTTGATAAGTATCATGTCCCCCAAAGAATGAGAGACCACGTTTTTGAAAATTAAGGGGTCTGCGCCATCAGTAAAATGTTTGGTGGTGCAGTAGCCTGAGACATGCTAGGACACCCCTTCCAAAATAAAGGTCAGCTTATTGCCTCTTGCACTTACACTAGTAGGAAGGAAACAGAATGTCTGGCAGGCCTTCTTAGGTTCTGAAGAGAGCATATTCCACATCTGGGAATACTATTCTGACCAAGTTACTGAGTGATATGGAGCGCTGCCAGCTCTGAGTGTGCCCTCAAGCGGAAATGGATTCTTCAGCAGGTCAAGGTCAAGGCTGTTTTGCAAGCAGCCAAGCAACTTGGGACACAAAGTCTATCAGAGCCTGTGGTACTAAAGGTGGCTAGAGTGGGAAAAGATGCTGTGAGACATTTACGGCAAGCTCTCAATAAGAGAATCGCAAGGTAGACTCACAGGATCTGGAGCAAGGGCATATGACACAATGGAAATTAAACACCATTTGCTAGACAGCTTCTAGCGTGCTATTGGGCCTTGGTAAAAGCAGAGAACCTGACTGTGGAACATCCAATGGCCATGAAGCTAGAGTTGCCTCTCATGAGCTGAGTTCTGTCAGACATGCCATCTCTTAAGGCCATTGAAGCCCAACAGAAATTCATCATAAAATGGAAAGGGATGTCTGGGGAAAGGGATATCCATAAATGGAAGGGGGCATAAAAAGAGCCAGGAATTATTATATACTGTGCAAGCAGATTGTTGGGACCCCCATCTTATCGACCATTTGTATAGTGGTAGCTCAATCAATCTCAGCTCATACCTATGACTTGTTGGAGGTCCCTCAAGAGCTGAGAGAGTATAAACATGCGGTTTGGTTCACAGATGGGTTGCCTTAGTGTGTGGTTGCAAGTGCAGGATAGCTGCTCTGTAGCTCCATTCAAGGATGATCCCGAACACCAGTAGCACACCTTGTCATCGATTTTGTATGGAAAGGGAAGGATCCAAAGGTAGAATACACCTGAACTATATGACAGTGGCTGGGATGTATTAGTCATGGGCATGAGAGAGAAAAGACTAGAAGATCAGGAACCAGGAAGTCTGAGAAAGAAGAGTGTGGATAGGACCATGGGAGAGATAGTTATGTGCGAAGATCCCTTTATATTGTGCTAGTGCTACCAAAGAGCATCTTCCTCGGAAGAGGTGCTAAACAGTCAAGCACACAGAATGACTTGTCCAGTTAACGTCAGCCATCTCTGTCATCGGCCACCCTCATGCTGATAGAATAGACTAATGGAGTACATTGGCCACACCATAAACTGGAGGGAAAGAAGAGCCTCTCACCGCCCCCCCCCCCACCAGGACTGTTATATACATATCAAATGACTTAGTCCATGCACATAATACAGCCTTCATAGTCCATGCACATAATACAGCCTTAGTCCATGCACATAATACAGCCTTAGCTATGATTATTATTCTCATTACTTCTAGCTAGAGGATGAAGTACTAGTAAACAATATGTCACTGTATATCCCAAACCTTCAACATGTTAATACCCTTTGCTATAAGCTGCTATAAGAGTTCCTCAGAATTCTTTTCTCTTCAGGAATATGCAAAATGTACACATAAGACATTCTTATCAATGCTACTTATATTTCCAAAAGAATCAATACAGTATAAATATCAACTGATTGTGGGTTGGCTAAATGCATTATTGTCTGCCCAAATAATGTGATGCTACATAGCTACTGAGAGTCGGCTTCTTACAAGATATGTAAGGATATATGTTAAGTGTAAAAAGCAGATTTTATTAAACAACGTTATATCTGTTTTGTCTTAATACATGCTTATATTAGAAAAAATAGGTGCTATAAGTATATAGAGCCTTGCACACATAATATCATATCAGGAAACAATGCCCCATTTAAGGAATCTAGAAGAGAGAAATCGGTCACAGAATTCTGCAAACTCAGAAAATATCAAAATGAAGACAATTCAATTTTGAAAGGACATTAGTTCAAATAACAATACCTGTGACAATGCTGCAGGAACAGATTGTTGAGGTGATTGTTCAGAAATCATATTGATCTTATACCCCATAACTTCTCCTCTTGTTACATTATCTGCCGGCTTCTCCCAGGACACATTGAGGGAGTACGGTGAAAGCGGGGAGACGGAGGGAGGGGTCATGAACGCTGGCACTATCAATGACAACAAGTACAGCAGCCAACAATGAACGCCATTATTTACAGGTTTCGGGAGTAAATTCATACATGTGTTCTAGTTTCCGCCATACCCCTGTTCCTTACATTAACACCCTGATTTTTAAAAATCAAAGGATATACTGGTGTTTATAAAAGCCATTCACTTTTTTTTTTTTATGTTTTCTGCAAGGATGTTCTCCATTCTTATTTTACCAGCAAAGGTATTTTCCATTCACAAAACAAAAATCATATGGGAATTTGCTAACGTTCGTGAAGATAACTAATAGATTTTTTGGAGTGGGGAATCATAGGTCTTATGAAGCATTTGAAAGGAGAAGTCATCAAAACTAAGTCTTAGTCCACAAAGTCCAGAACAACGAAGAGTAACACACTAGAGTTCTAATGGAGAGAAGTATTTCACCCACACTGATACAGCTTGGAGAATATTACTCTTCAGAAAGTGGTAAATCGAAACTGTTCTAAATAACCCCAAAGAAATTTTTTAAGTTTTCAATAAATCTTGATCGAAATGTTCAGAGTACACACACACATACATTCTCCCCCTGCCATCCTTGAGATCTTAATATGGATTTTAAATGTGCTAACCAAAGGTGTATTATCAAAGGACCTCATTGCACGCTCAGGAGCCAGTGACCCATAAGATTATGAGGGTCCAGTATTGCAGTTTCACCCATTACTTTTCATTTCTGACCTTGATTTTCCCCTTCCAGAACGCCATGGCTCATCACTTGTGCTATCATGGCACTATTATTTGTCCAAGATGGCTGGTAGTCATTAAGAGATGCTCAAGCAGAATGCACATTTTATTCATGAAATGATTCCCTTGGACATCAACCTAAAGCTACCCTCATCCTCCCCACAGTCTTAACAGAGCCAATTTAAATCAGGACTTGGGATTCCTTGAATATCCATAGATTCAAAACATAACAAAGTGTATTTTTTTGGTGAAAGGCTCATGATATTTGAGGTGTTTTTAATGTAAAGAGTAAGGGGGAGTGTTAAAAAATCTCTCATTTGCCATAGTGAAGATATCTTCAGAAAATTGAAAATGTCACACTCCTTTCTTCCCACACTGCCAGCTGCTTGTGAGTACAGTTGCAAATTACGGATTTTGATACCCGGGATTCTATCATTAGGTACCACCTAGTACCTACACTATTTGCTTTGGAGAGAGAAATAAAAACAAAACAGGATTTGTGAAATGGGTAACAGCCATCTCTTTCATTAAATATAAATTGTACTGAATTTGGAGCAAGATAGGATATATGGCCAACCCACCTCAGGAATGGAAACCAATTGCTATTTTTGGCAAACATTCCCAAAAGACTGTAACTACAGTGAAGTTATTTTTCCCTCTTGAAGTAATAGCTCAGGCATTTACTTTTTTTTTCCCTAAAACTCACTGCAAGTGCTTTATGACCTTGAGTTATTTATGTAGCCAACCAATATATTAAATTTTTCCTTGGCCTATATAAATTTATAATTCTTGCTTTTCGAAATGTACTTTAGAGCTGTTGACTTTCATTTGGGGCAGCATTTTTATGTGGGAGTCTTAAAAGTAGAATTCAAAACCCTTTTCCTCACCTGATTCTCCTGTTCTTTCTGAAGTCCAGGCAGATGACACACTGCCAGCCATATTCACAGCTGACACTCGAAACCCATACGTGGTATATGGCTCCAAGGCAGTGATGGTTGTAGCTGTCTGAGGAGGTTTTAATGCATTTTCATTGGCCGATTCTCCAAATGGGTGAGGACTGAGCCATCCACTGCTCTGAAAAACTTGACTTTCTGCTGACGTGGCTTGTCCATCAGATCTCAATCTTTTCATGTACAGTTCATATCTTATTATCACTCCTAGAAAAGTGAAACATAGAGCCAAGGAGACTCATCGGACAAAGTGACAGTTTTGGGGGTAGGGTGGGGGTAGGTCAGTTAAAGAGTTCTGCTGGCTTTGCCTTATTCTCCTGACTAGATTACCTGTTCACTCCTTTAATAATCCAGATGATGGGACTTATAAAAGACAACAAGCTGATGGATAGATGAATGTATAAAGTACCGCTAAAAAGCATATTCGTGGAAAAACAAACCAAAAGGGAATGCATAAACACAAAATAGCGATAACTTATTACAGGTAAATCCAATCCTCTGCAGAGTGAAGGGCCATAATTTCTAAGAAGAATTGCTTTGAGGGAGGGGTGTAATCTGATCACTGCACCTCCAATTTGTATACTTTCAAATTTGGGGATTTTAATTTAATTATCTATTTAACACAGCCCCATTTACATAAATATTAGAACATTCAACTTAATTTCTACATATTCTTATCAACTAACTCTAAAAGTCCAAGATAAAAGGTTTTGCCATAGTACACACATGAAATTAATTACTAAAAATCTATGAATTTGTGTCTGGCCTATATAACCAAGGGTTCAATTGTATGAAGACAAAAAATTAACTTAATGGAGTCAGCCAGCCTATATACATATTTTTGGTATTATTTTATATCCTTTTCTTGGTTAAAAGAGAAAATTTACTGCTTATGGGTGCCCTGGCTTGTGACACAGTCAAATATAATGCATCTCATAAGTGAGTTTCAAATTAGAAACATCATTTGTGTTGTGACAGATGTCATTAAGAGCAAAGATAATATTAGCCTTTTAAGGGGCAATTTAAATGAATGGAATTTGTTATTAGATTAAAGAAATACACTTGTTCTACTAACTTGTTCTACATAGTCCAAAGAGTGTTTGATATCTTTAGACCTTCTCAATTATTCTATCCTACAGTTACAAAAATGAATACAATTGCCAGACTCTTACTGCACGATTCCAAATGCCTAAATTCTCATTCATGTTTGGCCAAGAAAGGGAGATCTGAGCCTTGCCTTCCTACCATTTGGTTCCACTGGGGGAGACCACTCGACGTGAAGCTCTGTAGAACTGATCTTCCACACTGCAGGTGGACTCAGCCTTCGGGGAGGTGCTTGGGCTGTGATCACTGTAAGGGGTGAGCTGTGTAAACAGCCCCCACTAGTACATGCCTGTACAGAGAAATGGTACTTGGTGAATGGAACCAGATTCCAGACGGTAGCTGCAGTCTCACGACCTTCATAAGGAACACACGGCTGAATGCCACCCAAAGGAGCACAGGACAAAATATATTTTTCTATAGGACCAGAACGATTTGAAGGTGTGGTCCAGGTAAGTGTTACGGAGTCTGAGCCAACAGGAATGATATAACTTAAGTTCAAGTGTCCTTCCGGGACCCCCGGTTTCGTCTTGAAAGTGACAGGTGCACTCTTTGTGGAGCCATGCACGCTGGCGGTCTCGATGTAATAGGAATATGAAGTATATGGTGACAGGTCAGTGTCTAAGAAGTACTGAATATCTGAAATTAAAGAGAAAAAAAAGAAGAAAATAGTTACATGTCACAAATTAGTAAGGAACTATTTGCAACCATTTTCCTATGTACAACCTGCTCTTTTGAGTAAGAATATGGTTCATATATTTAAAACAGAAATAAAGCAAATACTGATTACTTGTATGGTATAAGTGCCTTTTGTAATGAAGGATATTAGAAGGCTTAAGCTCTCATTCTTTATATAATATGGTGTCTTTTTTATAGAAGATATAAGAGGAATTTCTGGCAGTTCTCTGAAACTGAAATAACAGGTTTTTTCTTCTATATGACCTGTTTGCTTGTTAAACAATATTTTGCACCACACGAAGGGTTGGCAAACTGCTACCATAGGCCACATTGGCCACCTGGCCAATAGCATGACTGGAAACTTTCCTGAATTTATGACTCCTAGAAACTGTGAAATTAGAAATGTTTATTGTTCTTTTAAACCACTAACTTTTGCAGACATTTGTAATCAGCAGTGGACAACTTACACAAGAGAAGTCTGGTTTTTAAAAGATTACAAAGATAGGGAGCGGACATGATTAGATGTGTGCCTGGAATCCCATTCTCTAAGGGGACAGGAAGCGTACTGCAGGATTGTGACAATTAAAACATGCCAGGTAGCCACGGAGAAACGTTTACAGGCTCCAGCTCTATTGTTGCAAAGGAGGCAATGAAGGGTAAGTGTGAAACTGAGAGGCAACAGACTGAGGGCTTGTACAAGCATACACTAAAACATATTTTATAAGACCATGGTCCTTACTCAAATTCTTGGGAAGCATTTCCTCAGGAAGCATCTAAAAGTACTGATGTGTCATTTATAATAGGAAATGTTGAAGTATATTAAAGTGGAATTTAATGCGTTATAATATTGTAATATTAATGTATTACATTAATAGAATTTTAATATCATGTAATTATTATAAAACATAGTAACGAGGGCCATGTAGCAACATGAGAAAAAAGCATAAAAGGCAATAGTGCATATATGTAAATATTATTATGAAAAATAAACTGGAGTACACACTATTCCAGAAACTTTCCAAAGTGAAGTTAGTCATCATACTAGAATGCTGGAATCGTGATATTAAAAAAATTTCTTTGATGATTTCTTCATCGGATATGACATTTTTATAAGAAAAAGATCTACCCCAGGGGCACCTGGGTGGCTCAGGTCATGATCTCACAGTTTGTGGGTTTGAGCCCCATATTGGGCTCTGTGCTGACAGCTCAGAGCCTGGAGCCTGCTTCAGATTCTCTGTCCCCCCACCCCCACCCTCTCTCTGCCCCTCCCCTGCTAATGCTGTCTCTCTCTCTCTCAAAAATAAACATTAAAAATGTTTTTAAAAAAGAAAAAGATCTACCCCAATGACAAAATTACATAGACAAATTATTGTACACTGAGATTCCTCTTTGGAGGCACTAATACTAGTAATAACTAAATGCACTGATGAATTTCTTTCCAAGTACACTTAATATCAAATTTAAAAAATGTGTTCTCATTGATATCTAATTTTTGTCTCCTGTATTAGTGAAACTTTCTATTATAAAATCAAACCAGGGAACTGTTACCTTCTGAGAACCTAAGTAATCTGGGAAAATCCAGACTCATATTCTCCTAATTCCTTATCTTTCTTGCAGTCCAAAACTGAAGTAGGTTCAGGGCAGAGGGGTGTTGGCAATTTTTTAAAAATGTACTGAGCATGCTTAAATGAGGTAGGAGTGGGAGAATATTATGAGATTTCAGGTTTTCCTGGATGTAGAAGAAAGAAAATTAGCCATAATCTCCCATTGTGACATATAATGTGCATATACCCTTCTCACATTTTAGTAGTTTAATAGTTTGATAAATTGTCTGTCTTCGACACTAGACTTAACATTCTGGGAAAGCCAAGATCATGTCCTCCTTACTTGCCACCATTTGTAGCACAGAGTAGAATTTCAATAAATATTTGTTAAATCAATCAGTAAAACTGATGCATAAAATTTACTATGCCTCCACTCTTATGTGGATCCTGAGAAACTTAACAGAAGACCATGGGGTGGGGGGGAAGGGAAAAAAAAAGGTTAGAGAGGGAGGGAGCCAAAACATAAGAGACTAGAACAAACTGAGGGTTGATGGGGGGTGGGAGGGAGGGGAGGGTGGGTGATGGGCATTGAGGAGGGCACCTGATGGGATGAGCACTGGGTGTTGTATGGAAACCAATTTGACAGTAAATTTCATATTTAAAAAAATTACTATGCCTCTTTAGAAAATGTGATATCCTCCATTGGAAGGATTTGATGAATGACGTTTACTATGTCTCTCCAGAAAAAGTGATATCCTGCACTGGAAAAATGTGCCTGTTATATATTGAGAGTAGTTGCTAAGTAGTGTCATTCTATCAGTTATTCAAATGCCTACTACATTGGTTTTCGATATATTACCTGAACATCATACTTGTTGCTCATAACATAGCATTGTTATTACAATTGAACAATTAAGGAAATTTCTCTATCATAGCCATGGTGCAGCTACTATTACATGTATTTCTGGCATATAATAATAAATTCAATAAATATTTATTAAATTAAAGTTATGTATATCCCACATGAGACTGCTTAAAATACTCAAAAAATTTTGAAAAAAGATCATTTAAGGCTAGAAAATGATGGAAAATATTCTACTTAACATGCCAAAAGCCAAAACCTAAAAGGCAAAAATAACTATCAACGCTAAATATTTCAAGAGACTGGCATGTGCTTAAACTGGAAGTTGGAAGACATATAACCTGATGATAATTAAAAAGTTCAGCACGTACGTAATAGTTGTAGCATTTGAGAAATGGGACATAATCTCAATAGATCAAAATTTACAAGAGCAGTCTACATAGTAAGTAATTAGAGTAATGATAGAATTGAGATGGCAACATATATTTGGTTAAAAATATTATATAAACATACAATATGAACTGAATAAAAGGAGTTGAAAGGGTATAAACAGAATTCCCCTTAATTCTGTCATAGCAACAATAAAATAACTCAGGTTAAAAGAACTTATCTCAAGCAGGTTGCACTGCTCAGTTAGGAGAAGAATTATCTCTATCTTTAACTCTGAGCTGGGAAAATTGTTCTCCTACCACAAACTTCTGCACATTTGGGGAAACATTCAGAATTCTTCCTTCAGCATGAACTCATGATCTCAGCTGGTACCCACTCTGGATTGAGGTATGTCCTAATACACCACCCATGAAAGCTACCTGGACCAGCTCAGGTTTCCTGAATGTACCTTATTTTCTCCTACACCTGCCCTTCATGCCTTTTCACGTACAATTTCTTCCATGACAATCATTCTTGCTCTACCATAGTACCTGGCTAACCCAGTTCACACATCACTTCCTGACTGCAAAACTTTTAATGGTTCTCAGTCTCCATCTCTGATACCGTAGTCAGGGTTACAGTACTTTCTTAATACTCCAAGTCTACTCTAATTCAACATTTAAAATATATTATAATTTTGTTTTACTTTTTATCTCCCCTCTCGATAATGAGAACTATTCCTTCCATCTTTATATTTCTAGTGACTCACACAGTTCCTGATCTGGAGTTAGCACTGAATAAAATTTCATTGAATAAAAGAAGGAATGATTTTTCCAAATATTTTTCTAGGAAAGAATATTGAGAGCCTTAGAGAAACAGTTACTTGCCATCATCTCTTCTGTTTTTTTTCCTCATCCCCTCCCTATATTCTCTGTTTGTCTCTCAGAGTAGCTGAGCTATCTTACCACTTGTTACATTGATCCCTTGATGTAGTGTGGAATAACAAATGATAACGATATTAAAAGTAGAAATGAAATCTCAGGGTTCACTAAGATGTATAGTTGTCTGAAACTCTAAGCTACGTTAATGTCTTTAGGCTATGTAAACAACGGTCAGGTGTTGAAGTATTCGTCTAGTTTCTCTGTGAAAGGATTTTTTTTTTTTTTTTAGAGTAAACATGTAAGGGCTATTTCTCTACTCATGGCATCCCAAATGAGTAATGATTTAACTGTGAAGTTGGGGAGAAGAGGGGGAAACAGAACATGCTTAGATCAGCCCATTGATTTTTCTCTCTCCTAATCTGTCTTCCTGAAGGAGGGAAGGTCTATTCTCCAATCTGACTTTTATCAGTAATGAAGATTATTTTTATTTTTCATTTCCACCTTCCTGACTGCTAGGTCTAGTTTTCTTTAGGTTCCAAATTCAAGTAGGAAAACATAATATGATTTATTGACCACTCCCTAAAACTGCAACACTACTAAATGAGTGCTATTTCCTATGATAGCTGTTCTCTTCACACCTATGACATGGAAAATACCTATAAGCAAACCAGATTGGCGCTACAGGGGAGATAATATTAGGTGCTGATTATGTACAATTCCCAATGTGCTTACTTGACCTCTAGATCTTTCTCTCCTATTTTTGAAAGCTGGTTATGTACAAGCTTATGAAGCTGTAAATTTTGCTTATTTTTGGAAAGTCTGTAACTCAGATACCTTACAATTATTCCACAATAATTAGTGTGCTATTATTAATAATAAATACTTTGCAACCTTTAAAGATAATAATACATCAGTGTGTCATGATCTTAGGTTGGAAATAACTGTCCTAGAGAATCCCATAGTGCATCAGGCAAGCTAAGAAAAGTTTTTATTCTAACAAGGAATTCTATAATGGTCTCAACCAAGTGATCAAACTTTCTCGGAAGACAACACTATTAATTTTCTTTGAAAAGTTCAATGATTCTCCACCTATAATTCCAAATGCCTTTATTTAACCCAAAGATTTGTGTTCATCCGACTGAATAGAAGTACTGTTTCCTTTTCATATTACACATGCTATCCACACACTGGAAATAGAGTAATAAACATGAGGGGATTATTAGGATGATACAAAGTTCTGACAGCGTTAACCAATTGTTCTTACTGTTCAAATGCCATCATGCAGATAATTTTCACATCATTAATTATAGTGATTGTCAAGAAATGCCAGAAGTGGCATTTTTTTTAGTGAAAAATAAGGTTTTAGGAAATAATACCTTGTTTAATAGGATTATATAAATGTCTGATTAGTGAATGAGTACACACTTATTATGTAAGAAACTGTTATTTGGATTCTATATTAGTACAATCATGAAAAAGAGCCAGAGTGTTATATTCTCATGCAATGGTCTGTAAAACAGATCACAATATGTTACTATAGAAAACATGCCACTGGATTGAAGGGCATAATTGAAGTTTAATTTTATTATTGAATTAAGCTGTATGGAAAATAGGGTGATCCTAATTCACAATTTTCAGCAATAATCCAACCAGTGGTACTGTCATCTTCAAAATTACTTTCAATATTTTTAGAACTCTCTCTTCTCCTATCACAAAAGTTTAAGTTTAAGGACACCTGGATCATGCTGATATTTGGAAGAAAATAAACATTCTAGTAGCAGGTTTTTGGGATGCTTTGCCAACATGGCAGATGTAGACAGATGTTCATTTCCCTTTGCAATCTGCACCATGAAGTTCAGAGTTTCCATTAACTTCAAAGAAGAGCCGGAGTACTGGAGAAACATTTAGAGTTAATAGAAAGTGCTGGACACAGGAATGTAGGTGTCTGTCAGGCAGAATTAGGTACAAAATGTAACCTACAGAAGTGTACGCCATATAGAAGTTTTAGAGCCAATCACTATGTTAAAACAAGGCCGACTCCTAACCATTTTGAAGAAGATTGTGGAACTTCAGTGCACCTACAGAACTTTATGTACTTGTCTAACTAAGTAAGCGAGTTAAGCTAGAATTTGGAAAATTGGACATTAAACAAAGAGAACAAAATGGAAACTTGAATTAGAATCACTGTTCCAATGTTTTTTAAAACGAGTTTCTCAAACTAGCTCATAGCTAAACATGACTTGAGGCAAATATCAGAGAAGACAGAGCTAGCAGCCTGTAAAAACTTCTATTTCTTCATTCTGGCTTTAGGGAAACTGGATCTAAAAGATCTGAGTAGGGGCGCCTGGGTGGCTCAGTTGGTTGAGTGTCCGACTTCGGCTCAGATCATGATCTCATGGTTTGTGGGTTCAAGCCCTGCGTCAGGCTCACTGCTGTCAGCTTGACTGTGCACAGCCCACTCTGGATCCTCTGTGCCCCTCTCTCTCTGACCTCCCTGGCTCATGATCTCTCTCAAAAAATAAATAAAAATAAGAAGTAAGAAAAATATAAAACATCTTGGGTAAATATTTTTAATAAGACAATGTGTCCCAATAGTTTGATTTCTAATAGCACCTTTAAAATCTTCATAAAAGTTACAGATGCAAAGATAGTCTTCATGGTTTCCCCCCATTCTGTCTCTTTCAATTTAAGTTCATGTTATTTTCTATCTCTATGGAAATGGCAGCTATGCATAAAATTACATTGTCTGCAAGAACATTAGTACTCTGATCCCACTATTTTAAAAGTCCATTTTTAACCTGAGAATTTTAAAAGCTGAACCCATATAATAGAAATACTTGGTAAATTTTCTGTAATATTATGCCCAGAGAACACTACAGATCAGTTTGTTGTAAGCCTTCCAGTATTTCTACACATTTTTGAATTAAAATATAAATAATAGATTATTTGTAATATCTTTTATTACATCACACAATGCGTCATGGACATTTTCCATTCATTAACATGTAAACTAAGGTATCATTTTATAGGCAATCACATCCTAAAATTCACTTAACAATGTACCAGGATTCTACTATGCCATCTATCACAATTTATGGAAAGTTTTTTGAATATCTGAATGTTTCCAATATTTTGCTCTTACAAGTAGTGTATGTTTGAACATATGTTGTATCCATTTATGACTATTAATTTAAGATAAATTTCCTAAAGTAAATTTACTGAGGCAAATGGTATATATTAGTTTTTTCGTACAGTTTAACCATTCATCTTGCATGAAAAATTGTACCAATGAACTTACACAGATATTCCAGCAGTTTATGTAAGTTCTAGCTCCTCCATATCCTCATCAATGCTGGATAGGGTAATTATTTTTTCATCTTCGAGAATTTGATAAGCATTAAGGGCTTATCAAATAAGAAGCATCTCATTTTTATTACATTGTTTTGATTACCAGGAGATGGCTACTGAGATTTGTAATTCCATCTCTGTTTGAAACAATTCTCAGCTAGACACAGGAAACCACAACATTTATCCTCAATGTCAAAGATCTTAGCTAACATATCAATTCTCAGAATATTACATCTTTCTATCACCAAACCTTTAAACTCACTGTATGGGTATTGATCTTCAGTTGTGTAGACTTCAGAACTATCCCTGAATAAACTGTAAGTAAGCCAGTGGGCATTTGGCGAATCAGGTGGACTCCAGGAGAGATTGATAGCAGAAGAACTTTGAACTTGTCCTCTGGGTGGAGGTTGTTGGGATGGAGCTAAATTACAATGGAGAGAGCATTTATGAGCAACGGCAATCAATAAGCACACAAGTAAACTGAAGTAAGATATCCAACAAAAAGGTCTTTCTGATTCAGGATTACTTTATCAAGAAGACATGTGGTTTACCAAGACATTAATAAACAGAGGGTACATATCATGAATTCTCGAAAACAAAGCTTTTTATCTATGAGCATAAAATAATTTTGTAGGTCAATACAGCTGATATAAACATAGTTGGGGTGGGGGGAACCACAAAAGTTTATATTAAGCACTTATTTTTCTCCTTCCTTCCTTCTTTCTTTTTTTCTTTTTTTCTTTTCTTTTGAGAAACTATCCAAGGATGCATAACATTTATTTTCCACTTAATTTAAAAGTTGACATAAATAAGTTACGTTGAAACTTGGAATTTAAGGAGCATAATTTTTGGCTTTTTCAAAGGAAGTTTTCCACTCCACTAAACACATATGCCTCATCCTGCCTCACGGAGCACAATTTACAAGAAAGAGTAATAGCTGGTAATATAAATACCTATGGATGTCATGGATGTTAAACAGTCTAAATATTAGCAAGAAACAATTTTAATGTATTGTGTGAATATACCCACACCTGGTAGGGTGCAGTGGTTGTTAGGGGTGATATAATTGCTTCCATCAGGCACATAAGAGCATTCATCTCACTGTTTTAGTGATATTTTATATAATGTAAGTATACACCATGAAAACGTTGTCTCCTATTACTGTATATTTTCCTTAGTCTTCCTATTTTCCTTCATTTTCTCCCCACTCCCAGAATAGATAAAGGTAAAAGCAAAAGACAATATCTAACTATTTTTTAAGGACAATCAACCACCAGCTTATTTATCCCCTTCTGGTTTAACAACATGCATCATCCTCCATCCATTTAGAGAAGGACATCCAATCAGACTCTTTCGTTAAATAGGGTATCAAAGGTACAGATTGCTGTGTTACCTGACTTCAAAAACCATTAGTATTTTTGTTAAGAAATTTCAAAAAATCATGTGATAACAGTAGAGCTCTATTACTATTCATGTTAGGGGTCCTCAAGACCACCCCCAGGTTCAATGATTTACTAGCAGGACTTGCCAGACTTACCATAAAGTCCTACTTGTGGCTATGATTATTATAACTAAAGGATAGAATATAATCAACAAGGGGAAAGGCACATGGGTAAGTCCAAGGGAAACCAACCACAAGGTTCTAGTCACATGGGATATGCCTAATCCCTCCCCATCCCCGCCCAGCAATGTTAATGTTTTGTGAAAACGTGAAATGTTGCCAAACAGGAAAGCTCATTAGAAACTCAATGCCTAGGGTTTGTACCAAGGGCTGTTTATGTAGACAGCCTTTGTCAACATGAATAACCCCCAAACTCTAGATTTCCAGAAGGACATCAGGGTTAAGCATAAACCATTTGGTCAGACAAAATTTAAGAGACAGTGAGCCACTCTGACCTGTTTTGGGGATGGCAAGAACCCTCACAAAGCCCAAGTTCCCAGATGCCAGCCAAAGGCTAACTTTGTAATCAGGTTTTTCTACAGATAAGCAGTCAGACCCACTATGTTACCTTTTTTCTAACACACAATCCCTAGCTTTTTAATTTTTGTTAATGTTTATTTATTTATTTATTTTTTTGAGAGAGAGAGAGAGAGAGTGTGTGTGACAGAATGCAAGTGGGGGCAGGGCAGAAAGAGAGGGAGACACAGAATCCAAAGCAGGCTTCAGGCTCTGGGCTGTCAGCACACAGTCTGACGCAGGGCTCACACCCACGAACCACTAGATCATGACCTGAGCCAAAGTAGGACGCTTAACCAAATGAGCCAGCCAGGTGCCCACACAATCCCTAGCCCAAAAGGGCATAGTACTCGGGGATAGAAAGAGCTGTAAGAAGAGCATCACTTGACAGGTGCTGTGGCTACTCATGGCAGGATACAATCAGCTTAAGACTAGCTCAAAACTGCTTCTGCACTGAGACAAGAAGCTGAGGGTTAAATATTCCAACTTCTCTTCCTGCCAGCCTTTCAGCTGACTGGCAGGCTCTTGCGAGTAGCCAAAGCCAACAGGAAGTCAGAGGGTAAGGGAGCCTGCTGATGCAGACCATCCAGAATCTTGATGGAATAGAGTAGGGTGGGGAAGTATGGAGTAGCATAGTGAAGTTATCCTGCACACCAGGCAAAGACTTTCAACTAAGACCTATTATTAATTCATCAGTATTCATGAGGGATACATTCCACTTTAAAGACATGGTATAATCCAATAATAACATTTTAAGAAAGTATTTCAAGAGCACTGAATTTGAAATATACAAAATTCCATATATGATGCATAGGCTTCCTAAAGACAATGCCTCTAATCCTAAGGGAGATAATATTGATGTTATATTCTTAAAGAAAAAAAAATATTCGAACTAGATACACTCTCACTCTTCCCTTTTATCTTGTTTTTCCTCCTTGGGAATTTGCATTGTCATATTAAATATCTAACTGTCCATATGCCTAGTTAGATACAAGACGAGAGTAGTAGCAATCTCAAAATGACATAGTGACACAGGAAAAGAGAACCATTTCCAAAAAGGACCTTATATTTTTGAATTCTGGAATTTGCCATATATGATACGGTCATTTGCATTGGTTGAACACAGACTGACAGGCATTTGATCTGTCAGGGATTTTTAATTTAGGGCTCTACATCCTGTTGTTCTTGGTGGAACCACAAAGACTCATAAACTGTCTCATTTATAGCATTCTCAAAGAGCCTTGTAATCTATGGCAATTGAATATTTTTAGTGGATATTACTAACTATATCTAAAACTCTGCATGATATCAGGAACACAACAGATTTCAGAGTTAAAGCAATCAAAACTGACCTTCAGACTATTTTCTAAGACAGTGAAATACTTTTAGGATGACTGGAAGAAAAATATGTTTCCATCCCATGTCAAAGGGTATGGGAAATGATTTGCATTACTTGAAAATTTCCTTAGCAACAAACATTCACGTACACAAATAGGCTCTTTCAAACACTTAAAGTTGATTACTTGTTATGACTATCTCTAACCACGGTCTTGTCCAACTTCACAGTATAGATGTAGCCTATTTGACATCAAAATGAGAATGTTCATAGATCTGAAGGCTTTGATGGTTCAGTACCACTTTGAGAAATAATATTATGAAATCCCGGCCCTGAGATAACCTGAACTCACCTTCTGTGTGCTGAAAGGGAATTCTGAGAAAATGGTCACATACTCATTTATCAAAATTGCCAAGCATGACCTTTGCATAAGCCAGACTTTCTTTTAAGGAAGGATAGTATAATGTTGTGACTATATCCATTCGTTTGGGAGCCATGAGTTTTAATCGTGGCTTAGGCACTTGGGTAATTGTGTAACTGTAGTCAAATTTTGACTAGACTCTCTGAATCCTCCCTCATCTATAGTAAAGGGAGGATTATCTACTGTTCAGGATTATTTTGCATATAAAATGAATATGTGTATGTCCCTCTTCCATGAAAGGCTGGAAACACTGTGGCTATGAGAACAGGTGTCTGGATTCCCTCTGTCCTTTGCCTTGCCATCCTTAAGGGGTTATCCCTAGGTATGTGATTCCAGCTGGATGGCCACCAAGTCCACATCCAAATCTACAGGAAAAGGAAAAAGAAAAAGAAAAAGAAAAAGAAGAGAGATGGAGGGCATGTCCTGTGGTTATGACACAACCCAGGACTCCCACACATCACTTCTGCCCAGATCATTTCAGGCAGAAGTTTGTGACATGGCCATACCTAATCACAAAGGAAGATGCAGCTATGAAGCCAGCACTTAGTGCCATTAATGCAAAACAAGTAGAAGATAGTTATTAAGAAACATTTTAAAATGTATTCTATAGATGAAATTAAAAAATAAAACAATATCTAGAAAATTATAAGAAACATTTAAAAAGTAAAAAGAGATAGGAGTGCTTCTGATTATGGCAACAAAAAGAGTTTAGACCCAAAGAGTTAAAACTCAGTGAAATCTCCAAAATAACCATTTCTGGGAGCTCTAAATCAACCACAAGCAAACAAAAAGTTAAGAACATATACCTACTCTTGAAGAACTTGGAGAGCTTTGAGTCGTAACAGTAGGAGTCTGTGGCCCTTTTGTGAGGGGCTGTTCCCATAGTACCAGTTCCACAATTAGGTGTGTTAGTTGTACCAGCAGGGCTGACTATAAACAGTAGCTTTGGTACCATAGGGCACTGACTCCATATGGGGTTGGCAGCAGGAATTCATAGCTTTGCCATCTAAAAATGGCTCAGCTGATTGGGAACAAGAGGGAAAATTCACAGGTTTGCTAGCCTGTGCATGTGCTCCCAGCTAGGTTGAGTGGGGAATTTACCAGATAATCAAGCAGGAGACCCCAGGCAGGAGAGAGCCATGGAAGACCTGAGAGAGGTTCTCCACAGATCTGTATCAGGCTGGAAAACCATGAAGCTATGGGGAAAACCATGAGAGCCAGTGAAAAGTGGAGGCCAAAGAACGAAGAACTCACTGTAACTCTGAAAACATCCCCCAACCCAGACACACATTGAATGGCAGAAGCTATGTGGTCTAGAAGTATTTGAGCACAAACATTGCCCAAATATTTGGCTGCTTCAGACACAGCAGTGACTCCTAGGAAGCCAGGCTGTGAGTAAAAATTAAAAAACAAAAAAACTGGTAGAGACATCAGCAGCTGTACACTGCAGTGGAGAAATCTCCCCACCATTTAAGTCTATGCAAACTATCAAAAAAATCTAAACAACTTAAGTGTTTCCAACATACAATTACAACACACTTAAAGGAACTGTGAACTATACTCATAAAATTGGCAGTGGAGAGAAACAGATTCTGAATGATCTCTAATATTAAGTGTAGCAAAAAATACTTCATAGCAGCTATTGTAAATATGTCCTAAGAGTTAAAGAAAAATATGATGATGATGATGATTCAGTAAAAAGAAAACTTTAATAGAGAAACAGAATGTATAAAAACACTAAATTCCAGAGTTGAACAATACAATAACTAAACTTGAAACTTTCCTGAAAAGGACTCAATGGCAGATTTGAAAGGAAAGGAGAAAGAATCAGTGAACTTGAAGATAAAGCAATAGGTAAAATGTAAAGATATAGCAATATGATTTAGCCAATCCACAGAAAGAAAGTGAAAAAAATAGACCAAACATGAACAGATCCACAAAGACCTATAAGAAAATGTCAGGTGTACCATGCACCAAAATATGTGTCATGGGAACCCCAAAATGAGAGACCGAGAAGGTGGCAGAAAATATCTGAAGAAATATTGGCTCAAACTCCCCAAATTTGGTGGAAAACATTTATCTACATTTCCATTTCCAAAAAGTACAATGAATCCAAGTAGGATACAAAGAGATTCACACTAAACATATCACAGTCAAACTGCTGAAAGACCAAAAAAATCTCAAAAAAAACCAAAAAACAAAGCAAAAAAAAAAAAAAACACTTTTAAAAGAGTAAGAGAAAATTCATTTACAGTTGAAGAAAAATACAGTTAAAGGCTGACAAAAACAATGGAGGCCATAAAGTAGTAGAATGAATTCAAAGTCAGTCCTAAAAGAAAAAGGAATACTTGTTACCAAGAATTCTATCCAGAAAATCTACCCATTGGAAGGAAGGAAGGAAGGAAGGAAGGAAGGAAGGAAGGAAGGAAGATATAGGTGTTCCCAAATAATTTGAAAAAAACAGTGGGAGAATTCTTGTAGACTAGCCCTACAAAAAATACTAAGGAAATCAATCAGGCTAAAAGGAAATGACACAGAGAGTAAATAAATTGAATCACACAGAGGTAGGAAGAACACCAGAAAGGATAAATATGGAGTAAATATCAAAGACTCCGTGTATATCTGTGTGTGTGTATATATATTCATATTCTGTTTTCTCTTCTCAAATCACTTTTAAAAACGTATTACTGTTAAAAGAAAATAATAATTATATTAGTGCAATGTTGGGTTTATTATATATACTATATATATGTACATAGTACATATACATATATACTATATATATATATATATATATAGTATATATATATATGCAACACATACACACATTTACACGGTATGATCACTCAAAGATAGGGAAGGAAAGGAAGCCGTACCAAAAGCGTATCTGTTATATATTACCAGCATTATATCAGTACAGCCTAAAGTAGACTGTGGCAAATGAGTATGCATACTCTAATTCGTAGGGCAACTAGTAATAAAATAACACAAAATATAGATTAAAAAGTCAACAGAACATAATAAACTGATTTTCAACAAGACTAATGAGAACCAAGGGAAAAATAGTGTTTTCCATAAATAGTGCAGGAACAACTGGAAAGCCACATTCGAAATGAATGAAACCGGAGACTTAACTCACAACATATCTAAAAATTAATTCAAAATGGATCAAAGATTTAAATGTAAAAGCAAAAAGACTATAAGACTCTTACAAGAAAACATGGGGGTAAATCTTCCTAACCTTGGATTTGGTAACGGTTTCCTAGATATTACACTAAATGCATAAATAATAATAAAAAATGGATACGTTGAACTGTATCAGATTTTGAAACATCCATGCTTCAAATGACACTATCAGGAAAGTGAAAAGTAAACCCAGTTGGGAAAGACATTTGTAAATCATATATCTAATAAAGGACATGCACATAGAATATGTAAAGAACAGTTGCAGCTCAGTAATAAAGACAAATAACCCAATGAAAAACTAGGCAAATAACTTGAATAGACTTTCTCCAGAAAAGATATACAGATGGCCAATAACTATGAAAAGATGCTCAGTATTACTAATCATTAGAGAAATGCATATCAAAACTACAATGAGATAGCATCTCATATATATTAGATGGCTGTGATAAATACAAAATAACAATGTTGGCAAAGATATAGAGAATCTGAGCCATTGTGTACTGTTGGTGGGAATTTAAAATAGTAAAGCTGGTGTGGGAAATAGTATGGCAGTTCCTCAAAAAAATTAAAAGTAGACTTACCATATGATCTAGAATCCCTCTTCTGTTATATACCCAACAGAACTGAAAGCAGTCATTGAAAGCAGTCTTGAAGAAATGGCTATACACCCATACCCATAGCAGCATTACTCACAGAAGCCAAAACAGGGAAGCAACCCACAGGCCCACCGACAGATGAATGGATAAGCAAAATATGGTACATGCATATGATGGAATATTCTTCAGAATTAAAAGGAAGGGAATTATAAGATAAGCTACAAAATGGATGACCCTGGAGGACATATGCTAACTGAAATAAGCCACTCACAAAAAGGCAAATATTTTGTGATTTTACTTATATGAGGTTCTTAGATTATTCAAAATTATAGAGAAAATAAAATTGTGGTTGCCAGGGGCTGGGGTCAAATGGGAGATATTATTGTTTAATTGGTACACAGTTTCCATTTTACAAGTTGTAAAGAGTTATGGAGATGCACGGCAGTGATGGTTGCACAACATTATGATTGAATTTAATATAAATTAACTGTGCATTTAAAAATGGCTAATACGGTCAATTTTATCTTGTATATATTTGACAACAAAAATATTTTTAAAGTGTTAGTTACAAAAGCTTCTATGATAAGTAAGGATAAAGAAAAAGCTCTGAGTGATAAAAAGATGGATAAATAACCAAGGATAAACATAGCAGTGAACAGTGTCAAGAAGACTTAAACACAAATGAGCTATGGACAGTTTATAAATAAATATAAATATATATTATATAATTATATATTATATAATTATATAATACATATAATATATATTAATATATAATATATTAATATATTTTACATATATTTACATATTTTATATATATTTAATACATAATATATAAATTTTTATATATATATATTTCATTAAGTTCATAGTAAGAAGTTTAGGGAAATTGAAATTTCATCCACTAGTAAAGCTCAGAAAAGGAAGAACCATTTAATACCTGTTTTGCTAGTGTCTCTCCTATTAAGGAGAATGGCCACAATTCCTAAAGCATGAAACAAATATTGATAGGAAAGAAATGAATCATAAAATAAGGAAGCAGATTTTAATGAGGTTCTAACTAACTATCTTCTCTGAATTCAATTCTCCTGCATTCTGGAAATTATATGCTCAGATTCCCAATTCAACTTTCTGTCAAAAAAAAAAAAAAAAAAAAAGAAGGAAAAAATAACAGATGAAACTGCTAAACTATTGCCAGTGGCCTCTAAGGAAGGGGAAAAGATAATAGTCATAATCCCATGGTTCCCAAACTGTGTAGAAGGACACCTTGAAACATACTAATGTTCCTGAAAAACACATGCTTGACATCTGTTGGACACAGAGCAAAATACCAGCCCGAGGTAGTTCACAGTTTCAACAATAGATAGCACTACATTCCTTCCAATAGCATCCTATCTTTGTGAAGCTGCTTGTTCCGGCTGTTGCTAGGATAACAAGCAAGTACCATGTAAAAATCGAGGTGGAACAGGAAGGAAAGCAGGCTCCCTTCCTACCCATGCCACAACCAGTATTTCCCGTGCCCTGTGCTCACTCCCTTGTATTGCCAGTATGTCCATCATTTCTGCTATGTTTCGAGCTCCTTTAAAGGCAGGAATCCTGTCTATTTTTTTTTTCTAAAATGAATGACCTGTGTTGATACTGGGCTTCTAACTTTGCACAGTGTTGGGTAAATTTTGTGAAACACAAACCTAAAACAGCAGCAGCAACAACTACCATAAGTAGTTGAAGGAATGTATTTATCACCAAGGATCACAAGTTTAGAGAGAAAATTTAGTATGTATATATATATAGACATATTGTGTGTGTGTGTGTGTGTGTATATATATATATATGTATGTATATATATATATATTCTTATATATTCTTTCTGTATAAAAACTTTTCTATTCCTAATTATTTTTCTATATATGTGTGTGTGTGTGTATATATATATATATTCTTCTATATACTATATACTATATATATACCTAATATACTATATACTATATACTATATATACTATACTAATACTATATACTATATAGTATACTATATACTAATATACTATATACTATATATACCTAATTATTTTTCTATATATGTGTGTGTGTATATATATATATATATATATATATATACACACACACACACATATATATATATATATATTCTTCTATATACACACACACATATATAGAAAAATAATTAGGAATAGAAAAATTTTTAACTATTAAAATTGGAAGCATTTGGAAAGATACGAAGGCTTAGCCCAGAGAAGGAAAGATATAACATAAAAGTAAATGTCTACCACTGCTAAGAAATGTAGGCCAGGTGTTCAGTGAACCAACCTGCCCAGTTCTACCTAAGGTATAGTTCCTAGACTGTGTCTTAGGTGTAAGAATAAGTATAAAAAAGTGGATCAGATGCCAATATTTTCACACAAAATTAGAGGCAGAACCAATCAAAAACTGCTACGATTCAGTATGTTGTATCCTAAGTTTGTCACAAAATGCTGATCTACAACTGACATCCAAAGCAATATGCTGGAATTCGTGTTGCACACAAATAAATCAACTCTATAACTAATCAATGAATGATAAATATTCTCAGTGAAATCCAGATTTGTTTAGACTGTATTTACACAAAGGCAATCATGACAGTCCTTTCCCAAAAGAAGCATAAATACCTATACTGTTATTTATACTAACATCCAGAGAAACCAAATGAAACACGGGATACTGAAGATAAAGTACATAGGTACAAAATCTGAATATGTCTTGTTAACCATTAGCTACACCCTGTCTTCCACTATCTCAAAATCTAGTATAGCTGCTGTGGAGCCCAATATTATATTAGGTAATTCTCTGTCTCTTAAATGTAGATAACACAGTTCCTAGTATGTTTGTTTATGATGATTTGTCCTGACTTATGGCATTTCTTAGCATTGTGACTCATGATAGTCCCAGGACACCCCAAGGAGAACATGCATTGTACAATATGTTATAGAGGGTACCTTACCACATGTTCTCAGCAGGCATTTCTTAGGAATTCTGGAAAATGTAAGGATATATGATCTTGAAGTAAATATAAATAAATCATCAATATGCTATGAAACTTAGGCTTGCAGTTTACTTGAGAAGTCAAGTCAAGGCACTGGAGAATGGTATTTAAAAGTCTGAAGATACTAAGGTGTAATCTTTAACTTCTAGGAGTTAAAAATAGAAATGTGAGAGATGTTTAAACAACTAATACAACTTACTGTAGAAGAAATGAAATATGGTAGTAATATGCTGTGATAATAATAATTGCTACAATAAACAAATGTTGATAGGAAAGAAGTGCATCATGAAATAAGGAAGCAGATTATAAGTGAGGGTCTAAACAATAATAGCACATACCCATAAAATTTGGAGGATAGAAAAACATAACTCATCATAAATAAGAATAAATCTTCCATTTGGTATAGAAAATTGGCTGCAAATATCCTTCTTTGGTGGGGTCACCAATCATTTTGTTTTAACCAGGAGTGTTAATTTTTTGCACTGAAAGTCCTATCACTGGAAAGTCCAACATCTGGGGAAAACCGGGACTCTTGTCACCACTAGAGTGATTCCATTCTTCTTTTTTTTTTAATTTTGTTTTTAATGTTTATTTATTTTTGAGAGAGAGAGAGAGAGAGAGAGAGCGCGTGCGCGAGCATGAGTGGGGGAGGGGCAGAGAGAAAGGGAGACAGAATCGGAAGCAGGCTCTAGGCTCTGAGCTGTCACCACAGGTGAGGGCTCGAACTCACAGACCCGAGATCATGACCTGAGCCGAAGTCGGACGCTCAACCGACTGAGCCACCCAGGCGCCCCTAGAGTGATTCCATTCTAACAAAATATTGTAAATTTCCCGCTACTTACATAATAACCATTTTCAATAATCTCATCAAGGGAAAAGAACGCGTTTCATTTCATGTAGTTTTTTTTGTTTTGTTTTTTTTTGTTTTTTTTTTTTTTCCATTTCTCACCGAAATCCTCCACATTTTGCCTAAGCCTTTCTGATGGGTTCTCAGTGGAGAAGGAAAATAACGAGACACTCTTTCCTGCATGATCTTCCACCCACCAGCACAGGGCCAGAGTTCACTTACTTTTGCTGCAGCCCAGTGGGTTGTTCACATCCAAATGGCTTGCCCTGGGAACACAAGTATCACACTTGGAGCCAGTGACAAATCGTTTACAGAAACACTGGCCCGTGACCAAGTGACAGGTTTCATTCAAGGCTCCTGAGAGATGACAATTGCAAGGCTGACATCTGAAAACAAGACAAATAAATCATCAAAGAGAATAATGTTTTGATTAATAATTCATAGTATAAGTTACATCTATCAATAACATTGTGAAATAAGATGGTCTGTTTTAGCCAATCTATTGAAAAGAATGCTTGAGCTAAACAAACAAATACAAAATCAAACAAGACAGAAAAAGAATATTTAACAAAATGTTGCTCACAATAAAATCTCTATGAAGCCTCCTCTTTGTAAACTAATTAATGGCAAAAAAAATGTTATATTGCTTTTTTCATGCTACAATACATCTTATGGATTCTTTTGAATGCCAGCTGCTCAATTAAGAATACTGTAAATTTTGCTTTCTCACAAAAGTAGCTCCTCTGAAAGCTAAAAATTTAGATTAGGTAACCATAAATCATCTTTCTAAGTATCTACCAAGTTATAAAATATAACACCGGTATGATAACCACTGATCTCCCTAAAAATCTTGAAATTCTATATTTAGTCTTACAAAGAATAAATTTCACCAAGAGTTTGAGGAAGACATGTTCCAATACTGCCGATGCCTTAATATAGGTTATATTTCATTTTCCATTTTATGCACTGAACTCATTTATCCAGAATGGTTGGTGAATAGAGCATTCTTCTGATCTATGAAAAGATGTTAATGATATAAATATCATGAGATGACTTCGTTCCAACTTCAATTTCTTGGGCCTAAAGTTGCTTGTAGAAATCACTATCCTGGCATTTTGCCATGATAGAATCCAAAACCTGTTTCCTCTGAATAAATTATTCAAATTCATGGCCAATGCCAATGTCATTGATTAGGGTACGCAATTTTGGCACCAGGAAGTGTTGGAGAAGCAAAAACAGCACATGTAAAAAAGACAACTCACTTGTAAACGGGAACTTTCCATGTGGTGCATTTAAGATAACATTAAATGGATTCACCTCTATTTTCTAATAAAGATGCTGGAGGCATAGTTTCTTTATCCCCCCTGCAACTTCTACAGTGTGATCTCTCGGGTAATCATTCAACACCCTTAAAAAGGCCGATAAAAACTAAAGACTGCTAAATAAGCTGCAAATTTGTTTTATGGACTAATATCACCTTGGGAATAAATAAAGTACAGTTTCTCTTGAAAACCCCTACACTGTTGTTTGCCCTTTTTATGTCATGATCAAAGGACATTCCCCCCCTACCAACAACTATATTAAGTCCTTTATGTATACAGACATTGCATCAAAACTCCATTTCAAATAGATGTTTTATTTAGGCTCCTTAAGTATCAGAGCTGAAGAAAATTATGCATGGAAATTAAAGTGGAATTATAGAAGCAACAAAATATTTGAGTTGCTCTTAATTTCATTATATGCTATTACTTAGAGCATATTGTTTGTAGGCTTTTAATGTAATATTGGTAAAGCATAAACAATAAGAGGCAAGCTTCTCCCAATGCATATATATATATCACCACACCAGTCATGAATAAGTCTCTTGAGTATTCAGTTTTTATTACCATTCACTCATGAGACAATCACACTTACTTTACATACAGTACATTTAGAGTAATAGTTTCCAGTGTATAACGCAATTCCTTTCCTTGATGTAGTTCTATTTTCTTCCAGCTAGCTGCTACACGCTTAACTCCAAGTTAGCTCTGTCAATATCCATGGGATATTAAGTTCTGAATCCAAATGGAATAAATAAATCCCTTCTTAGGAAAGCATGCAATGTTTTGAGTAATTAAATGTGACTATTCCTGATTTTATATTCTCTTATCCCAGCTGGTGTTATATCTAACTTATCTGACTTGTTATAATTGCTTGACTTCAGTAAGAGAGAATTTTACCTGAATGAAGTTCATAGGAGACTTCCCTGAATATTATAGTTTGTTTCTAACCCAAAGGGCACTGGGGATGATTTTGTAATTGAGGTTTAAGTAAAATGATTCCTATAAATTTCTCAGCCACTCAAATATAATTTTAAACATTTCCAAGACTCTTTTTAGCAAATCAGCTACAAGTCTGATGTCATTTGATAAGTTATCCCTTCTCAAGAGCACCTCCTACATGAAATATATTTCACATTTATTAAAACAAAATTATACATAATAAAGGAGAAGACATTTTAAGCTTAGAAAGAGAAACACCAAACTAAGATGAACTGTGATATTGATTTTGTCAGGATAAATGGTTTTTGTAATATTAATATAAAGAAACCTTCATTACACCGACTCTCCTGGTACAGGCAGAGCTTCTCCCGCAATCTGTTTAAAATCTTCATTTTTCATCCTTATGGGAAAACCTCACTTGCTAAATGGATTTCATAAAGAGTAATCTGTCAAGATTTATATAGATAAACAATTTGTGATGTTTATTGACCAGTTCATTATGGTAAACAAAACAGGAGTAAAGCATCGCTAATCTCTGCCAGCACTCTGCTATTACAGTTCTGTTTGGGCCTTTATGTAACTCAGTGTTTACTGAGTACAATGGGAAATAAGTTAATTGGCCTCTGTTCCTTAAATCACAAACCTCATATATTTTCCTTTCCACAGAACTTAGTCCAGTTGTGCAAATAGTAAGAGGAAGAGCCATCCTACTTATTATTATTGCAAAACATCACTATTAATAAAGGAGTGTATTTCAATGACGCATTTCATTGTCAGAAGCTTCATCATCTAAGAGAGAGCTATACTAGGAGGTCCAAGGATGTATTCCAGGATATAGATCATTTTACTGACATTTCTCTTTGAACACCTCTCTTCTATCAGGGGATTCAACTCAAGGGTACCATCAAATGTTTTTATACATATTGATTGACATAAACAGTATTCATTGAGGTCTAATTATGTTCTATGACTGGAAGAGACACTGAGGACATAAAGAGGAAAAAGATAGAGCTGTCCCTGTCTTCAAAGAGCTCACAGTCTAGCAAGAAAGATAAAATACAGCCTTAATAAAGATATATGCAGACTCTGTGGGCACAGAAAAGGACAAAACTAGTTAGTCTGGCAGGAGGGAAAGGGACAGCGAAAGGAATATTAAGAAGGCATCTTGGGGGAGCTTGGGTGGCTTAGTCATTTAAGCATCTGACTCTTGGTTTCAGTTCAGGTCATGGTCTCGCAATTCGTGGGTTCAAGTTCCACATTAGGCTTCACGCTGGCGGTGCAGAGCATGCTTGGGATTCTCTATCTCTCTCCCTCTCTCTCTGCCCCTCTCCTGCTCATGCTCTCTCTCTCACTCTCTCTCAGAGTAAATAAACTTCAAAAAAGAAAAAAAGAAGGAATCTTGGAAGAGATGTTTGAGCTGAATATTAAAAGTTGAATAGGAATATGCCAGGCAGGCCAGAGAGGGACAAAAGAGAGAGAAAAGGGAAACATCAGGAGAGGGTATGAGGTTATAAGCAATTCAAAATTTGGGGGTAAAATTCAGAATGGGAGGGGTAACAGACAAAACTGAGAAAGCTAAGCAGAGGCAAGATATTGCCAGAAAAGGTGCAACAGTGACAGTGGTAAGGAGCAACGGAAAGGAGAGAGAGAGAGAGATTTAAGAAATGTTGAGTAACTAAAATCAGGAGGATGGGGCAGACACATTGAAAAGAGAAGCAAAGAAGGGCACAGAGTTACTTCCAGTTTTCTAATTTGCTGACAGGTGTGATGGGGACACCATTTGACACAAAGAATGGATGAAGAAGAAATCTCAAATTGCTGAGGGATTGTAGACAAGGGTTGTTAATGATTATTAATGAATAAAACAGAAAGAAATGTTAAGGAGACTTTAATCTGGAGAAATTGGCCAAAGTTTTGATCAGTCCCTAGCACAAAGACTTGCACACAGTAAAGGTTCAATAAATAAATATTGTTGAATAAATGAATGAAAAAAGCACTAGGAAAGCTTTAGATTCGGAATAGGACACCACAGATAAATCAAATGTGACACGTAGCTCTAAGAACAATTTAGCTCTTTCGAGGCCTTTTTGATCAGCTTAGCTGTCCCCCCAGCTAACTTCTCCGCCAAGGAAGGGAATGCTTTCTTCAAGATTGGCCTAAGCTTTGACTAAGACAAAAATCATATGACTTCATTCCTATGAGGACTTTAAGAGACAAAACAGATGAATGTAAGGGAAGGGAAACAAAAATAATATAAAAACAGGGAGGGGTACGAAACATAAGAGACTCATAAATATGGAGAACAAACTGAGGGTTGCTGGAGGGGTTGTGGGAGGGGGGATGGGCTAAATGGGTAAGGGGCATTAAGGAATCTACTCCTGAAATCATTGTTTCACTATATGCTAACTAATTTGGATGTGAATTTTAAAAAATTAAAAATAAAATTTTAAAAATAAATAAATAAAAGACTGGCCTAAGCTTTGAAACCTTAATGCCAGCAGAGTTCTCCATTCAGTCCTCTGGTTCAGGATCCCATGAGTACTAGAGTGCCCTCTAGAGGAGGTTGGTTTTCCGCTCGTTAAGATTATATTTCCTCTTTGCAGCGGAACTGTGGCTCGCTGAGGTTCTTAGTTTTGTTTGTTTTTGTCACAGCCTACTAATAGCATTGGATTCTTTTGGAACTGGAATCAGAGTTACAGGAGAGGGGTGGGGGGCTCGGAGATGCTTCTTGTGTGAACTGAAAACCAGACTCACATGGCTTATTGGAGAGGAAGTGAGAATAGTATTGTCTCATCTAGAAGGGAGGAGTTAACAGTAGCCAGTCTACCCTCTCTGGTGAAGCCTTCCCAGGCACAGATAAAGGGACTCATCATGACTAAACCTGGGCAATGACTCTTTTGCATCCAGGCAACAATGACATCTGAGTCCAAGGAGGTAGCATTCCTGTCATTTAGAGAAGAGCTTGCTTAGCAGGGTTCTACATCTGAGACCCCTACCCCTTTCCCCTTTGTTGACACTCTACCTAATCACAGAGATTGTCTCACATATCAGTCACCAAAACAAATATTGTAAAGAAATAAAACCTCAGAACATTCACTACATTAATAATATCATATATGTTGACATCTAGAAGAAACTCTAGTGTCACTTTCCTTAACCTCCGCATTATAGGAGCATAATAACTTGGAGGTATGATAAGAGATTCAAATTCTTAGTGTTTGCAGGTAGAAGAGAGATTACACTTATTCTCTGTGGCCCCAGAAGGCATAAATAAGACTAGGCAAAAAAAAGTTACAGGGATGAAATTATGTTTCTCAGAATTAGAGTTGTCTGAAACAAACATGAGTTGCTTCATGAGACAAAGAGGAACTTTCAGTTCCATGTTTTTGAGCAGAAGCTGAGTGACCAGTTAGTCTGAAAAGGTGATTTATGCAGAGAAATGTATAGGGCAGAGTTTAGCCAAAATTACTTTAAGATTCTTTCCAAGTCTAAGAAGCTATGATTTTATGATGCTTGGTGGAAATAAGTGACTTGCCCAAGGTGACAGTGAATCTGGTAACAGGATCAGCAATCTTTATGTATAAAGAAACAGATAGTAAATATTTTAGGCTTTGTGGGCCATGTGATCTCTGCCTCTCTAGTAGTATGAAAGCAGTCTTAGGCAATACATAAAGAATGAATATTGCTGTGTTCTAATAAAGCTTTATTTCCACAAACAGATGCAGGCCATAGTTGGCTGAACTCTGGTACAATAGGTTGAATTAAGACCCCTCAACAATGTCCAAGTCCTAATATCTGGAACTTGTGAATATGTTACACCTTACTTGGTAAAAAGGAACTTGCAGAAGGGATTAAGTTAAGGATTTTGAGATGGAGAAATTATCCTGGATTATCCAAAAGTACCCAATGTAATCATAAGGTGACAGGAAGAAGCCAGGAAGGGGATAGCCAGAGTGAAAAGTTGGAAGAACATAAGCAGAGGTCAGAGAAGAGAGAAAACATTATTCTGCTAGTTTGGAACATGAAGGAAGGAGCCATGAGCTAAGGAATGTAGGTGGCCTCTCAAACTGGGAAAAGCAAGAAAGTGGATTTTCTCCTAGAGTGTCCAAAAGAAACATAGGCCTACTGACACTTTGATTTTAGCCAGTAAAACTAATTTAGGACTTCTGACCTCCAGAACTATAAGAGAATAGAGTAATGTTGCCTTGAGCCACTAAATTTGTAGTAATGTATTACAGCAGTAATAAGAAATCAATATACTTGGTCAAGTGGAAAAGTCATAACTGGACCCTAGATACCCTGATGCCCAACACTGAGGTATTCCCATTAAATAACACTGAATAAATGCTATTAATTTATAAAAATGGGCCTTTCTTAGAGAATAATACAGACTCTATGTTAAAGAAAAAATATATTGTTTAGTGGTCATGGAAGACTGAAAAAAAATGATCACAATTCCTCACCCCTCTTCCTATGAAGACCCTTTGCAACCAACTGCACAATTCTATCATCCAAAAGTAGAATCTATTTCCCCACTCCTAAATATGGGTTGGCCTGTGACTTGTTTTAGCCAATAGAATAAGGCAACAGTAATCATGTGACAGTCTCGAGTGTGGGCCTCAAGTATCCTGGCACACATCTGCTCTCTTTCTGGGTACTCTGCCACTGCTTTGTGAGCAAACCATGGCTAGACTGCTAGATGACCAGAGATGCATAGCCCTTTTACTCCCACAGCCCTAGACAGCAGCCAGCTGCCCAACAAAGCATCCCTGTGGAGCTTGAATCTGTGAGGCACATTCCCCAATATTCCCACTCTCACACCACGGACGGATATAAGTTGACAAGTAAATTATCTGCTTTCATTTGAAGTCATTGATCTGGTTCTCAAAGAAAGACCAGTTGAGATCAATTGGAAAGACACATGTGAAACGATTAACAGACCAAATCTATCCCTCAGTGTTCAAACGGAGAATGTTTGCAGTAAAACCAAAAATAATCTGGTCGTAGAAGAGTTTTACTTCATCGTATGTTTTTAGGAGTCTGAACCTTTAGGTTCTCTGGCCAGCCTAGATGCAAATTTCCTACCACTTGAGGTAAACTACAGTTCAGTATGTGTCAGCTGGTAAGAGACCAGTAGTGATACTTCTAGCTCCTAGCTCCTTGAGGCTTAAAAAGGACAAAATACAACCAAAGAACGCACAGAGAAGAAGTCATTAGAGGAGAAATTTTGAGGGACTGTGACAAGTGGGTGGTATGTAAGGAAAACAGTGGTGCGCCAGATGAACGGAGCAGTCTTGGCCATGGGAAGGAAGAATCATACTAACAGGTCAGCTTGAGGACAGCACCAGGGAGTACATATAGTGTGTCAAATATGACTCTCAACTACCAATTGAGACGAATTGAATGTGGCCCATTTTTGTCTCATTGTTTTTGGTTTAGACAAATACGATATGCTTTTTTTTTTTTTTTTTTTTTTTTTGCTTTATTGATTTTTTTTAGTGGGCAGACTTTTTGCTTCATTGTTTTCGATACTGATTAAATCATGTTTGCTTTATATGTCAGAGGTAAACAGAGTGATTTTTGCACTTGGATCAGCTTTTTAAAATATTGCCCCCTTTTTGTGATAGGTAACTTTTGAAGAATGAACCACTTGGATGAAAACAGGCAAATGATTTTCCAGCTTGTTATTGTTGTGTTTGGCGGATTTTTGCTTTTGTTGCTGCATTTTAGGGTGAGGGCCTATTTTATTTATTTTGTCCTTGGGAGTATACAAAAAGCCTAGAAAATAAGCCAAGAGAAAAATGTAGCAGACATAACTGTGTCCCATAAAGAGAACTTGAAGAAGGGGAGGGGTGTGTGTGTGTGAACTTCATGGAGGGTTAAGTAAGATCCCTTGAATATATAATTGGAAAAAGCAGATGAGGAAGTCAATCTATTTTCTAAATCAATAAAGAGATCCAATGACATTTGCATCTTTTCCTTGCGTAACAATAAAACACTTACAATCTGTTGTAGAATTTTGTAATTTAGTAAAAAAAAAAGTGTATTTGCAAGTATCTACCACAGTACCTAGTTCAAAATAAATTCAAGTGATTTTAGTTGATTTTCCTTCTTTTGAAAAAAATTTTGTCATCAGGCCATCAATAGGTATTTTCCTATGCAGCATGTCTGTATGTATTTGAAGTTTTCCTTCAAGAAACAAAGTTCCTTCTAGTAAATGGAACTGCATATATTTTAGTCATCTTTGTGCACATTTTCAAGAGTCAGCGTTAGTGTGTGTGTGTGTGTGTGTGTGTACACACACACACACACACACACACACAATAACAACCAGCAGTCAACAAAGAGATTTCAATATCATTCAGGAAAGGAATGGAAAACATAAAAAAGAATAAAATCCATTTTTATCTCTTCTCAATGATGAGCAGAAGTATAAACTCAAGCAATTCTCAGTGTCATATTTTGAAATATCCTTTGCTATGACCTTCTGTGCCCGAAGATTTCTTCTCTAACGATTATCACTGTTAAAGTGAAAAGAGACAGTCAAACTTATCAGTGGAAGAGAAGGGTCAGCTCAGAGCACAGGCATTCCATACGACTGATTGAGCAAAGAACACATCCTACTGATTTCCTTGGGTCCCAAATGGTCATGGGAAGCTTTATTCTTTCTATTCATTGCGGAGAAGCTACATTATATATGGTAGTTCTTGTTTCCAATAGCTCTTTCTAGGGCAGCCTGTCCTCCACATCAGAGCCAATCCTGTCCAATCTGAGAACAGCCTGAGCCCTACTCACATATAGGTAGTGTGACTTGAATTTTAAGGTTTATATCCCTTCACCAAAATGATGATGGCATGAGATGGCCTGAGATGGCATGAGACTTGTATTTTTATTTTGGTAGGAACGTAATATAAAAGAGAATTAGTTCTGTGTTGGCTATGTGAAGAATGAGAGACGTGCAAATTTAAACCTCAGAGACACAGGAATCTGAATAGATGATGATATATTAGAGAGTCGTTAACATTATATAGTGGCTGAAATCATAAACACAGATATGTAAATTGAAGGGTTGGATTGAAGAGAAGTAATCAGGAAAAGAGAAGACAAATCACAGAGGTAAGAAATTGGAGGCCAAAGGAATACATAATTTAAAGAAATAGGGAGGGCAGTAAAATAATTAGCACATTGAAAAACCATGAGTCATAAGAAGCAATCATAAATTAATTTTACTCCCATATTTCCCTGATCTTTTGAATATACTGCATGGGACTAATTCTTCTGTCTTCCCCTTGGATACAAAATGAGTCAGTTACCTGGCTTTTCTGGTCTTTCTTAGGCATAGAAAGTGTCATGGTTACTTTAAATTGTAAAGCACAGGTTCAATAAGAACAAAACTGGAGGCATCACACTTCCTGATTTCAAAAGATATTACAAAGCTATAATAATCAAAACAGTATGCTAATGACATAAACAGACATATAGACCAATGCAACAGAAAAGAAAGCCCAGAAATAAATCTACACATATATGGTCAACCAATCTTTGGTAAGAGTGTCACGCATACACAATGGGGACTGGGTTGTCTCTTCCATAAATGATGTTGGGACAACTGGATATTCTTATGCAGAAGAATGAAATTGGACCCTTATACCATATACAAAAATCAGCTCAAAATGGATTAAAGACAGCAAAACACTGGAAGTTGTAAACCTACTAAATGAAAATATTGGTTAAAGCTTCTTGACGTTGGTCTGGGCAATGATTTTTGGATATGACATCAAAGCACAGGAAATGAGCAAAAATAGACAAACGGAATTGCATCAAACTAAAAAGCTATGCACATCAAAGGAAACAAGCAAAAGAAGGAAAAGGCCACCTATACAATGGGAGAAAATATTTGCAAACCATCTGCAAAGGAATTAATATCCAAAATATATAAGAAACTCATACAATTCAGTGGAAGGAAAGAAAGAAGGGAGGGAGGGAGGGAGGGAGGGAGGGAGGGAGGAAGGGAGGAAGGGAGGAAGGAAGGAAGGAAGGGGAAAGGGAAAAGGAAAAGAACCCAATTAAAAATGAGAAAAGGAGGGGCGCCTGGGTGGCTCAGTTGGTTGAGCATCTGACTTCAGGTCAGGTCATGATCTTGCAGTTTGCAGGTTTGAGCCTTGCATTGGACTCTGTGTTGACAGCTCAGAGCCTGAAGCCTGCTTCAGATTCTGTGTTTCTCTCTGCCTCTCCCCTGCTCGCGCTATATTTCTCTCTCTCAAAAATAAATAAACATTATTTTTTTTTAAATGAGCAAAGAACAGAAGACATTTTTTCAAAGGAGACATACAAAGGACCAACAGCTACATTAAAAGGTGCTCAACATCATTAACCATCAGGGAAATGCAAATCAAAGCCACCATGAGATATCACCTTACACCTGTTATGATAGCTATTGTCAAAAAGACAAAAGGACCAAAGGTAACAGGTGTCGGTGAGGATGTGGAGAAAAAGGAACCCATGTATATTCCTGGTGGGAATGTAAATTGGTACAGCAATTATGGAAAACAGTATAGAAGTTCCTCAACAAACTAAAAAGTCTTTATGATAAGATACCACTTCCAGGTATATATCAAAGTAAATAAAATCAGCATCTTGAAAAGATATCTGCACCCGCATGTTCACTGCAGCATTATTCACAGCAGCCAAGATATAGAAACGAACTCAATGTCCATCAAAGGATGAATAGACAAAGAAGATGTGATACACACACACACACACACACACACACACACACACACACACTGGAATATTATTCACCCATGAGAAAGAAGAAAATCCTGCTATTTACAGCAACATGGATGAACCTAGAGGACATTACACTAAATGGAATAAGCCAGAGAGAGAAAAACAAATATTGTATGGTATCACTTATATGTAGAAAGTGAGGCAATGAGAATGAAATGCATGGTAGCAGTTCCAGTCAGCACAAGCACATGGTCTTCAAGTCCTCCCAGGTTCAGGGAAAGAGCAGGGTCATCCTCCCTGGAACTGACCCACAGTACAGCAGAAAGAGAGTTCTTTCTTAATAGCACTCGGGTTACCTAAGAGGGTCGGCGTTTACTCCCTACTGGGGGCAGAGGGTGAGAAAGTTAGGAATGGAGCCTATCAAAAGAATTAGGTAGGAGTATCAGACGATGGGTTTGAGGAAAGGTAGGAGCCAATTATGACGGAATTTGGAGACAAGAGGATTGGGAAAGGTGTGATGTGTTCACAGAATAGCATTTCTGGAATTAGGAAAATATGAGAAGTACAGAAGTTCCAAGAGATCAAAAAAAAAAAAAATTCTGGTTGTGTTCATGAAAATTGGATGTTGGAATGGGAACTGAATGAATGAGAAGTAAGGAGGAAAATGGCGTTCCTTGGAGAAAGTTCTCAATGAATGGAAACATGGACGTCTGAAAATAAAAACAACGAGGATGGAGGCAAAGCGGTATCATTTCAGAGGACAATTTGTAATTTTTGAAAGGTAGTTCGGAATCTGACTCGATATAATTACAACTCAGCTGATAGGTAAAGACATACAATTATACTTATATAGAATGTGTCATGAATCTTTTTACTTTGAACCCATAATTACCCTGGATCTTTTGTTCTTTAGAATCTACCTGGCTTTTTACACTCAGGCTGTCTCCTAGACTACAACCTACACTGATTGCTTTTACTTTACTGAGCTCTGCTTTCTTGATTTTAACCTCAGCACCTTATAATAATGTACTTTATACCTATTTTTTGGCTCTCCCTGTTCCTCATCAATTTTGGTTAACATGTAAATGCAATTTTTAGGGGCACCTGGGTGGCTCAGTCAGTTAAGCCTCCACTTCTTGATTTCAGCTCAGGTCATGATCTCATGGTTCATGGGATCCAGCTCCACGCCGGGCTCCATGCTGAGTGTGTCGCCTGTTTGGGACTCTCACTCCCTCTCTCTCTGCCTTCCCCTGTTGATGCACTGTCTCTCTCTGCCTCTCTCCCTTTCAAAAATAAATAATCATGCACTGTCTCTCTCTGTCTCTCTCCCTTTCAAAAATAAATAAATAAACGTGTTTTTTTAAACAGATTTAATCCAGGGAGTTCAACTCCACTGTTAACAAGTCTTACTTCAGAGTGATAGGTGATAGAACACTATCCTGTAAGTCTTGATCCTGAATTCTACCGGGTGGAGTGTGGGATGGGTAGATAAACTAGAGAGAAGCAGAGTAGGGTAAAGGTCAGCCTGAATCTAAGGTCACTGAAGAGCAGATAAGCCATGTAATGAAGGAACCGAAATTCACTTAAATAAAGCTAAGTGAAAAAGCTGAGACCATTCGAAATCTGACCATTAATAAGGTGGTAGCACTGGGAAGAATACGAAGGAAGATCAGTAGAGAAAAATGGGTAAGAGACTGGCACAAAATGACATAGATGCATGAGCATTCCAAGGAGGAGAGTAGATTAGGGAAGGTACTTTTTCTCTGGTAATTAAGTGTTGTCAGAAAGACCATGAAAAATATAACAAACCTAAAGACAGAGGTGTCCAGGAGTGAAACACACCCACTAAGAATTGCAACTGGGGAACATGTGAGATGGCCTCTCAATAAAAAGTATGTAGAGGAGAATTATGTGCAATAATTGGCTCCAATTTTACTGTCAAAATCCTGGTAATACGTTTTATTTAACATTTACTGTACCATGTACTTTCTATATTCATTCAGTGATTTAATATTTGTAGAAAAGAGTACTAATGCTCTCAGACCACCAAGATGATATTCCTTCCAATGGCAACAGAAATGGAACATCATGAATTAAAAAAAATTGAGAGATATGTAATAAGAACAAGCATTATTTTGATAAATACGTTAAATATCATGTTAAAGATTTTTAATCACACTGAATTTCAGTAGAAAGCCAAATGCACTAGTTTTGAGTTCTTTTTCAATAATTTACCCTGTCACCCTGTCCACACTCTAATCGAGGTGTTAATGAAGAGTGTAACAGCCAAAAGGCAGGCAGCAGGGGGCAATGAGTTGAAAAGAGCCCAGATAATCTCAAACCCTTGACTAATTAGCAATTATATTTATAAACACACACACACACACACACACACACACACACACACACACACACACTGAGAAACAGCTTTGATTGGTGTATACAGAACATAATGCTAGCTGCTTGGAGATACGAATGCCATAGAATTCAAGGATATAGTCCCAACCCGAGGCAAATTTATAACCTGACCAGACCAAAAAAACACACATGGAATTGGCATTCCAGCACATTTTCAAAAATACAGCAATGAGCACAAATGCATGAAAGTAAATGCTCACCGATATACTGGGAATGGGAAGTAGAACATTAAAGACAATGTAACTTTGAAAAGTGGTTAATTTACTTTCAAAATGTACTTTACACACTGGGGAAAAAATCGTATCACTTAATACAAAATTATGTTTCTAATCTGGTCTTTGAACCTAAATTAGAAAAGCAAGGAAAACATAAATGGATGAAGTAAATTAATAATTAAATTAGCAATAAATTCAGGGGACATGTAAAACAAGGGATATACATGCATATGCTATGTATCCTGGCTCTTATATTTCGTGTGTGTGTGTGCGCGCACACACACACACACACACATTGATTTCTATGGATATCTCTTTACCTTCTTTTCTCCATCCAAATTGTAAGTTCCTTGAGGGAAAATGATTTTAACTAAATATTCCCAGACCTTAACACTATGTATCAACATATAGCAAACTATATATCGAAACTCTAGGAAATATTCAAAGATTACTATTATGTTCAACAAGCGCAGACATCAAAGAGTCAAAAATATATCAACAAACTAGAGGGACTAAAAATACTGCTTTTTACAAAAAAATACTGACCAAAAAAATCACTGTTAGGAGAAAAATTAACTACAAGTATTATTCAACACAAATACTTAAATATTAATTATTAAAAATGTTTACCTTCCAGTCTGAGGATCAAATCCAAAGTAATGGTCTCTACAATGGTCACAACTTTGCCCAGCAACAGAAGCATCCTGGCAAATGCACTGACCAGTTAGACTATTGCAGATGTGATGAACTGCACCTGTTATATGGCATGAACATGGCAGGCAGCCAGTGGCATTGCCTGGAGAAATATAAAAACCTGGAGATAAAGAAATAAAAAGTTTTTATATATAGCTCCTATCCAGTCTTTTCTGTAAAAGATACTGTTTTGATTACACAAAACCCAGAACACTATTGTGGCACTTCCCAACTCCCGATACAAATGTGTTTATAGCTGCTCTTAACAAGTGTATCGGTTACAACCAAAGAAGGGCCAAGTAAATAATTTACATTGTACCTGGGTGTCTCCCAGGCAATGAAAATTCAGTGCATGTAAAATCTACTTCACGATCTTTCCACTAAAAACTAGCCCTCCTGTAATATCTCCGTTCCCACAAATAGTGCCGCCATTTATTCAGCTGCTCAGCCTACAGCCTCCTGAGACATCTTTGGGAAGGGACCCAGATAAAAACACAAGATGGCCAGCCTAAATGTAAATTTTGGATAAACAATGAGCCTTTATAGTAAAAGTATGTGACATGTGCTTATATCAGAAAATTATGATTATCTAAAATTTAATTTTAACTGAGAATTCTGTAGTTTGCTAAAACTGGCAACCCTTGAGTCCTTCCCATCCCTCCACCCCTACATCTATCTACTTACCAAGTCCTATGGATGCTGTCTTCTAAGAATTTTAAACTTTCTTTTTTTAAAGTTTATTTATTTTGAGAGAGAGAGAGAGAGAGAGAGAGAAGAGAAGAGAGAGAGAGAGAGAATGTGAGTGGGAGAAAGGCAGAGAGAGACAGGGAGATAGAGGATTCCAACGCAGGGCTCAATGTCATGAACCATGAGATCATGACTTGAGTTGGACACTCAACTGACTGAGCCACCCTGGCACCCCAGGAATTTTAAACTTTCTACTCTCCATCCTTAGGGCTGTCTCCCTAGTTACAGTCACCACTAAGTTTATTTTAGTAAATACTATGAAACAGAGCCTTATATCCACTATCTCACTTCCCACAGCAATGCTAATAATTTAGGTATTATTATTACATCCATTATACACACATACACATACACACACACACACACACACACACACACATATATATATGACAACACTGAAGGTTACAAAGGGTAACAAACTTTCTTAAAACAATAGTCAACAAATAGCAGATATAATCATCTCAACTACAGAGGCTGTCTCATCTAATGGCCCCCTCCGGTCCCCCTCCAATCTATTCTTTTTTTTTTTTTAATGTTTATTCATTTATTTGAGAGAGAGCGAAAGGGAAAGAGAAAGCAGGGGAGGGGCAGAGAGAGAGGGAGGGAAGAGAATCCCAGGCAGGCTCAGCGCTGTCAGCCCAGAGCCCAATGCAGGGCTCAATCTCACAAACCACAAGATCGTGACCAGAGTCAAAATCAAGAATAAAATGCTCAACTTACTAAGCCACCCAGGAGCCCCCAATCTATATTTCATAGAGTATCTGGAAGAACATTTTTCAGAGTGTAATTTAAATACCTCATTCCTCTACTGAAAATTGTTTGATGGCTTCCTATTCCCTTTAGGAAAAAAATCCAAATTCCTAAAGCAGCCTCCAGTCATCCTGGCAGGTCCCACCTCTATCTTCAGCTTCCTTTCACTGCTCATCCCCAACTCATTCTGCTCCAGTCATACTTCTTCCTGTTCTTGACACCTAACAGCCTTTTCATTGGCATGTCTGTCTGCTGAAATGATTTTGACCTTTCCTTTCTGCTTGGTTCACTCCTACGCCCATCAGGTCTTGTGACTTCCTTGAGTAACCTACCCTGGGAAAGTTTAAATATGCCTGTCACAACTTCATAGCATCTTGTTTATTTACTTTAGAGTGCTCATGAAAATTATAATTAATCTCATTTCACCAGATTGTAACCTCCGTGAAGGCAAGAACCTTATCTGAAAAATTCACCACTGCCTCCCCAGTACCCAGTACAGTGCTTGTCACAAAGTAGGCATTCCCTAAACATTTGATTATACCACACACGTACCAAATTATAAACAGGCATTAATTTCCACAAGTACTATGTTTAAAAATCCACAAAATTTAGGTTAATTGTAAACCCCATATTTGTTTCTTATAGCAGAAAGAAAGAAAGAAAGAAAGAAAGAAAGAAAGAAAGAAAGAAAGAAAAATATGATTAAAAACATTTTCAAATTACTTAAAATTTCTTGGACCCAGAAAGTGGAAGTCAATAGTCAGAAACGTTGAAAGGCATTAGACATTAGAATAATGGAGCAGGCATATGAGGGAGATGGTTCTTGGTGTTGTGTGTACGTGTATGTTTGCACAGAAGCACATGCACACACAAGCACATGCATAATGTTACAAGGAATTATATTGTAATGAGGGAGAGGGGGATTACAGAAAGATTCTAATGAATAAAGTTCTGACAAATGAAAATGATTGGTACAATTGTCATGATCACTAATTTGGGTATATATCACTGAAACTCAAAGAGAGAAAGAACATGAACACAAAGTGAATCCATTTTGTGTTACCATAATATAGGGGAAAACAAAAAGTAATTGGAATATATTATAAATCTCATTTGAGGCTCTGGTTGAAAACAAGCCATTCTCTCATGGCCATCAACAATTTGTTTTTCTTCTCCTAGGCCCAGACTATTCTCTCTTAGAAAGTTTCAGAAATAGTCAAATAGAAAAGATTGTGCTCAAAGAAAAGGAAGAAACTCAAAATCAGTGCCATTCTAACCAGTAGGAAAGAACTGATATTATCATTTTTATAGTAATTGACAACTAGATTATGTCATTTGCTCTTTTGCATCCACTGACAGCAGTTTGCCTTCTATGTGTTTCTGAAATATAGTTATGTAAATTAATATATATATATTCACATACATGATTCATCATATAATCAAAGTCACACACTTCAAAGGTTTTTATTTTGAATTCAAGACCACTGTGGCTGTGATTCTACGTATTTTTCTTCCTGTGAAGCTACCTAGGTCCTTAAATTCATGATGATGGCATCATGAAGGTACTAACCGCTCTCCAATTTGGATAAATTACCCATTAACACAGATACTTAGAAGTAGAATTAATTCGGACTTATTGCAATAGCTTCAAGCCACAGAGAATTCGAGAACAATTACGGATGATTTTTACAAGAAATGATTTATTAGATAAATCTGTAAATACAACGGGGGTATATTTTGTTGTGGAAAATTGGGTTGCCCAACTTTTAGAAAGAAAAAAAATGCCATAGAAAAATCAGAGATATAAGCAGAGAAGAACAAAAATGGGGGTGGGGGGGAAACACGCATACAACCAAGGAAGCTGCAACCTGGAGGTAGGTCTTCAAGGAAAAGCCTGCACTGAAACTTGTCTTGGGGTTAATTCCCATCCTCCTCTCTGGAGCATGATTATAAAGGTTAATCCCACCAGTATTTTACTTGTCCTATTTTTAAGCAGTTCTAATTAGGATGACTCAGGTACCTTCCTGCTCAATGATTACTTCTTGCCTTACCTGAATGTGCCTAATTCTAGACCATTACCTCTCCTTTTATGACTTCCAACTATAGAAAACAACATTTTCCCTTCCCTCCTACTTAAACTTCAACTCCTGAGTGCAGCTTAAAGATAACTGACCTTAATTTTCTTTAACTCAATACATTTCTGATCTCCTTCCATTAACTCCACACATCACGTTCCACATCTTCATGGCCATAACATTTTAACTGATCTTTTGGAGATTTCTGTCCACGAATGATTTTGTACCACATTCTGAAGTGCGGTCATTAAGACAACACTATTACCTTACATTAGTTAGTGCTGAGAGTTTGGACATAGAGAGCAAAAATCAGCCCACTATGTTTGTGAATTTCCCCAGTTTTATTTCGGCTAACCCTGGCCCCAAACAAGGCAAGTCTGATGGGGAAAACAATGTGTTATGCAGTTAAAGCAAAAAGTCACCCCTATCATAAAATACCGTTGCTGTATCCAGGAGAAGACTTGCAGAATCCTTAGAGTTCAAAGTTATTAGCAAGGCAGCTGGTATTATCTCCTGTAGTGGCTATTTGCACAGCACAGCGCTGTCCTGGGCATTAAAGAAGAGCCCATTTCCTACCAATGTCCCTCCTGAGGACCATGAACAACCAGGCTTTGCCAAGGTCTTGAAATGGGAGAGAGAAAACAAGTTTAACCCCTAGGCCTTATTCAGAAAAGGAGGGCAGAGCTGAGGCTAAGCACTAATTATAAGCCATTTAGAAGAAATAATTCTCACCTTAAGCCAGAGAATGGACATAGTATTAAGCGAAGAGTCTAGGGAGGAATTTGTAGCTCACGCATACCAAGCAACAAACTTTTTTAGTAATGGTTTTAACAATCAATGTTTTCAGAATGAAGTATAGAGAGCGATGCTAATTTTCAAATAAAAGCAATAATAATTTTCTTCCATTTGGTAATATTATATAAAAATGCTAAAGTTATTATTCAGAGTTGGCCAAATGTCAATGAATGCATCAATAAATATTAATATTATTCATTCCAAGGTATAATTTTCTTATTTAAAAGTTTTTAAAAACTCAAATTAGTTTAGATGTTTTAAAGTCTCTGCTCCTATTCTTTCCTCCTGGACTGCTATACGTTCCTTGACTACTTTACCAATTCCTTTTTACTTTTAAGACTCAGCTCAGGAATCATGTTCTCAACTAAGTGTTCCATATCCCCCATTCTTCAAGAATGTATCAGTTCCTTCACTTTACTTCTCTCTATATTGGATATTTCTAACATTGCACTTCTCACTCTGTTATATTTACATACAGGGCCTTTCCTCCTACAAAACTATGATGCCTTAATATATTTATGATTGTATATCTTACAACAGCATAGCCCCTGGTACATAGTAATGTACGTAATAGATGATTAGTGGAACAATGGATATGTGAATGAAATGGATAGATGGCTACATGGGTAGGTGGGTGGCTGGCTGGCTGGTTAGATATCTGTTACCCCTTAAAATATGAGATGATCTCTTTAACATTTTAAAGAAACACGGTAAACATAAGACCATAATGATTGGTCAAAGTAGCCTCGCCTATCAGGAAGGATAGCAGGGAATGTTATATGAATCATGCACAATATATTTAAAATGTAATCTTTGCCATATCAGAAGATGGAAAAGAAATTGAGAAAGAAAATGTCAGTCAAAAACTATGTCTCCTCATCTTAGAAGAAAGAATATACTAACACGCTCATATAAGGGAAAACATTCTATTGGACTTTTCTGCTTTAGAAAAACCTAGAGTTTTCCTATTTATGTGAATATCCATGAAGGGCTTTCATGTGTGTATTCTTTAAAAATCAAATTCAATAACAACAATGAATATAAATAATGGAGGCTCTGATTGTGTCCTGTAAAGTATAACACATAGATATGTGTACTCACAATCCACAGAAGCACTGTTGCATCCTTTGCCCCCATTTTTCTGTCTCAGTGGTTATCGGATGTTGCCCTCCCAGGCCATTGCAACCATCCCAGAAATGTATCCAACTTAGTCCACAGAGATCATCCCAATTCTAGACCCCTCGGTTCCAGTCTTCATTATCTGATCACAGTAGCCTCTCAGAACTCTGTTAATTTTCATTTTATGATGATAACTCAGATTCTACACGAGATCTCCCAGGACCTAAAAGCAGTTAGCCAGAATCATAGATGGGGATGGGGATGAGCTTGAGGGTGAGGGAACATTACAAACACTTGTAAGGGTACCTCTTTTAACTCACACTCAGATATTTATTGAGTGGTTGATTATGACAAATATACAATTATTCAGAAAAATGTTTTACTCTTTCAGAGTACAGACTCTAGTCTAGGGTCCGTTGGACCTGGATTTGTAAACATTTCTTCTACTTAATTAGAATCATTTTCCCTACTATAAAGTGGGAAAATACTGGTCCTTCCAGCATATAAATACGGTGCATATTAAATGGGACTTTTCAGATAAAACCCTATTACAGGGTCTGGCAAACAGTAGACACTCAGTAAATATTATCTATTATCACCATTGCCATTTTTATGAGCCAATTTTCTATGAAAGTGGGATTTTCCTAAATTAAACTTTAAATAATGACTTGTCAATGTGCTTTTGTTCCTCCACAGATGTGCCTGAGATTATGGTCCATATTGCTCATGACAAGATTCTTTTCTGGTGGTTTATGAAGGAAGAAGCTCTTATCCTGAGACTCAGGTCTCTTTGTGAAAAACATGTTAATCTGCAAAACCGTTTCACCAAACACGAGGACATGTGGCATATCTGGATCTCAGCTTTGATACACTGATTTTTAATGGAATATCAGCCATCTAATTCCAATTCCATTGGTAGTGTCTTACATGCAATTCTGGTTTATGAGCTCATTACTTAACAAAGATGATATGCTTCTTAATGAAACAAGATACTTTGTTTTAGTTTCTAATAGTCTGTATGAATTATAAAACAAAACCAAAAGTAAATATCAGAGGGAAGCATGAGGAATTGTCCTATTAGCACAAAACATGTCATATGAAGCTGTTTCCATTATAAATTAGCCTTTATTTTATTCCAGAGCTGCAGAGTCCTCAATAAACCCTCTCTGCCTCTGGTTCTCAAGGACAAGGGCGGGTCACTGGCTCAGGATGCCTTGACATCCTTCCCTGCATTTTTCGGCCTAGCCTCTGATTAAGTGCTTGCTGCTGAACGTTACGAGGTCATCCAGCACTGAAAAAACGAACTGGGAAAACATATTTAGTGCTATATTTATTAGTGTGGGTATGTGTACATTCATATATGTACACACACTCCAAATAATTTTAAATTAAAGCATTTTTAAAATACTTAATGGAGGTTAAGCAGCATTTTTAACCTCTGTTCAAGTTATTGAATGGCATATTAAAACCAATGTGGCTCTAATGTACCTTCTAATGTGCACTGCTGCTTTAACAAATTGCCTATAAATTTTAGTTGAATTAAGCCTATTCCTTGTACATTCATAGTAAGGTTAGGTTAATAATACATGAGGTTTCATTATATGCACCTTCCTTAATAATGTTTTTTAAGAAAGCGGAACAAGAATCTATGGGCAGTAATCTAGTAGGGGCCAGTAATATTTACAACTGCAGATGAAAAAGGCAGGAAGAAGTCCTTAGGCTTGCCAGTTCACCCCTCCTACCCCTTACTTCCCCCTCCACCACTCAACACACCCGTGTGGAGCTTCTCCCCTGTGGTATGTAATCTAGGTCTCTCAGATGTGTTTAAAGAAGGAGAAAGAAAGCTTCAGATTGCAGTAGTGCATTTTAATGTGTGTACTGCAGAGTTGGCTACTGTGAAACATCCATTTATGATAAAGATACTTCAGGATAAGGGTTCTCTCCCTCAATGTAAATTTCACAGCAAGAGACAATAAAACTGGAAAACAAAATTCAAAGTACTTTCTGAAGCTAGAATGTAGGACCAAAAAACAAAAGAAAACAAGAGGTCCACAAACACATTAGGACCTCTCCATATGCTACACCCATGTGCACAGAACATGCTGTTTTGTAAAAAAAAAAAAAAAAAAAAAAAAAAAATCCATTAGATACTTAGACCACTGTTTTCTTTCCTTCCTTGCGTAGGGTAAAAACCACATCCTCTCTGTATGTTTTCAAAGGAGCACACTCACATACTTGCACTATGCCCGTGCCGAAAAAGAATTTATGCCACTAGGGTAATTTTTAATGTAAGTATTAATTGGGGAAACACAGATGGAGTACCCACCAGGGAGATACTGCCCTATGTGCCTGGAATAGAGCACGGAACAACATGAGGAACAGCAGTTAGACTTGGAGGCTGGAGAGAAAGAAACGATGTAAAGACTTGTGGAAACGAGGTTAGAGAAAGATCATGGACATTCCAGTTCACGCAGGCCATGTTTCTACCCACGGTGATGGGAAGACGATGCAGGACAGACTGATGCGGTCGGACTACAGTTTGCACAGCGTCCCTTTGGCTGCATATTGAGAAGTGACTGGAGAAGAATAAAGAGGAGAAAGGAAGTTTAGGAGGCTTGTCAGCTAGTCCAGGAGAAAGATGAAAATGGTTGGGGGCGGGGACGGGTAAAAAGTGGTCTGATTCTAGATCTGTTTGAAGGTAAAAGCAACAGGACTGATTCTGATTGAACAGACAAGGGTTGTAGACACAGAGAGGAATCTGATGGGAGCTGCAAGGATTTGGCTGAAAAGATCACCAGGGCAGATCACGAGAATCTACCAGGGAAACATTTCAGTTAAGCAGAATCAAACTTTTCCCTTCCCAAATCCCCAAAAATGAGATAAAAGAAAGAGAGAAGAGGAAATGGAGGTGAATGGCAGAGGTCTGTAAGTAAAAGCTAAGCACTTGCAGTGAAGTGACCAACAGTAAGCTGACTGATTCAGGCTGTATAACTCTAGAAAAAGAGGCTCCAGACATATCTGAAGTCAGGTGTGAGGGGCAGTGAGTCTCCTCCCCAACCAGAAGATTTTCCCTCTTGAATTGTGAGAGAAGACAATGAGTTTTCTCTTTAGAAGTTAAACCAAAGAGTGTTTGGGGTCAACAGGTGCAGGGACAAAGCGCTATAGTAAATGCAGGGATCATAGAGAAGGCTGCCTGTGATAGATGATTTCATGTGTCAACTTGGGTAGGCTCGGTGTTGTTCAGTTGTTTGGTCACACACTAGTCCAGGTGTTGTGATAAAGGTATTTTATAGATTTTCTCAGGATATAAGAACACTAATCTACAGAAATAAGGGCCCACTGAGTGCTCAGAAAAATTATTTAACAAAAGCATGTCACCATGAAATTTTCAGAAATAAGGGATGTAGAAAGGGTAGATGCTTCTAGAATATAAGAAAGAAAAGGAAAGGAAAGGAAAGAAAAAAAGAAAAGAAAAGAAAAGAAAAGAAAAGAAAAGAAAAAAAGAAAAGAGTAACCTAATTGACATTGCAAGAGTATAATGTTGAAATAAATTTGTTGAGTGAAAATGATTCTATACAGTGGTAGAATTTCAGATAGTTATGAGTGTGGAATAAAGTTAATTTCAGACATTCAAAATTCTAAAAACACAAACAAACTACTTCTTCCCTATACCCTTCCTCACAAGCTACTGAAGTGTGTCCTCTACCAAATACACATATAATATAAGAAAAAAGAACACATCGGATTCAGGAAATCGTATCCAGCAAAGGAGATGTGTAAAGGAAATTCTCAGTACAGCTGATATATATATACACATCTCCTAGTGGTTCTGTTTCTCTGGAGAACCCTAACACAAATACCCTTGTTAAAACTCCTGATTATTTCTGTGTCTTCAATTAAACAAACCATTTACTGAATGCATGCAATGTACAAGAAACTACACTAGTACCGTGGCTACACGAGTTGAATAAGATAATCCTTGCTCTCAAGATATTGAAACTCTAACAAGGGAAATAATCAACTGCACAAATACATAAAATACAAGAATGTTTAAATATGATAATTATTTTCATTAATGATGATGATCTCCATTCTACATTTTCCTTAAGAGAGAAGACAATTTTCCATGAACCTTTGGAGAGAAGTTTTGTGACAACTGTGCTTAGGGAAGTAGCCAGTAAGGTATTATTCTCCTAGAAAACCAACACTATAAATAAATTGCATAAAAGAAAGGGGCCAGAGGGAGACAGAGGAGACCATCAGGGGAAAGAAAATATTACGTATGAGTTTCTAATATTTTCATGTTTAAATTTGATTTGTATTCTTATCAAAATTTATATGCAGATCATTTTAAAACTCAAATAGAATTTAAAGGCTCACAGCTTATCGGTCCACTGCTCCATCCTTCTCCCAGGAATCTCCCTGCCCAGAGCAATCACCTTCAACACTCTTAGATGTTTCTTCTGGCTTTTATTTCTGTATTTCTCAATAACATATATATGTATGCATAACAATATTTCTCAATAACATATATACACACACATATATATGTTCTCAACAACATATATATGTTGTTCCATCTCAATTTTGAAAATTTAGATTATTGTCTTTCTACATTAGAGGATAAGTATTCAACTTCTTATATCCTTCCTCAATAATCCCTCTATTTGGTTAAATCAATATTCAGAGATTGACTATATGAGTACAGAAATCTACTTCACAGTTATGCTATATAATATGCTTTGATTGTATTTCCTTTCTTGAAAAATTTGCCTTTCATTAGTTTCATAGGAATCTCCTAGGAATTTCTAGGCATCAAAACCCTCCAATAGAACTATACTCAAGAAATCATTTTTGTTGTTGTTGTTTTGTTTTGTTTTTGTTTGGGGGGTGCTTTGTTTTTGTTTTGCTACTGAATATATGGACTTCAGGAGGATCTGAACCCCTGATCCTCCCATTCTGATTTAAGCCAGCTGATGTCTAGTTCTGTTGCACAGCTATATCCTAAGAGCAAAACACTCAATAAGCTTTACAACAGCTAATCACTCAACAGGATATAACATTTGATCTATTAGCTTTGGCTTTTTTTTTTAAATAAATTATGGTTGTTTGTGTAGGAGACTGAGTACCATATTTCCAAAATTAGAGATATTAATAAATAGTAAAAGAAAAGTTTCATCTTAGCATATATAAAAAAAAGTGATTGCAAATTTGGAAAGATGATTCGGAAGCCGAAAGAGTGCAAGGTATTATACCTTTCACACGGGCCATCCACACAGCTCTCAGTAATATTCCTGTTTTCTGAGATACCACATCGCTCCTACCTGAAATAGTGCCCCCTAGAAGCCATGCTTCTTTTATGTGATCCTGACACTCCTGGCCTTAATGTATTGGCTCAGACATAGCCACCCTAACAAAACTGAGTCAATTAGAATATTCTTCTTGAAATTGTAACCACAAAGTAGCTAATAAGTCTCTCTGTATTGCTAGAATGGTAATGAGGTAGACACTTAACCATGCAGAGAGGGAGAGACCAGCAGAGTGTGTCCTTCTACAGAGAGAGAGAGAGAGAGAGAAACAGAGAGAGAGAGAGAAACAGAGAGAGAAACAGAGAGAGAGAGAGAGAGAGAGAGAGAATCAATATGGGAATGAATGATTGAATTAATGGATATATATCAGTGTGAGATTTCTAGTTCCTGAGTCCTGACTGCATTGTTTCATATCAGGTTTTATGGGACAGCCAGTGATAATATAGCCCCCAATTATGTTGAAGCTGGTTCAAATTATTTTCTGATACTTACATCTCACAAAGAATGAACTGTTCATCAATTCCATCCTGTCCCTTTGGATTTACTTGTCTCACTGGCCAATGTGAAAGGAAAGGTTTGGTTCCATTCCCCTAATCTGGACTCCTTGTCCTGTAACACAGGGTTTCCATCCTACCTATTTCTGGCAGGCAAATCTCCCTTTTGGCACCATGTTCTTTTTCACAGGCTCAGAAAACTCAGAACTGATTGGGTAGACAGAACCTTAGCACAGCTGTTAAATGACTAAAACATGTATATTTATCATGACATTATACTGGCTTTATTATGAAGCAAGTATATTGTTTTGGTTAGATCATGTAGAGGCAAGGAGAAAGCCATGGATAGGGTCCATCTTTCTCCCAGTTGGCAAACACGTAAAAAGAAAGGTACAGTGGGACTAAACAGTAGCCTATTTTATTAATGTGATGTCATTAAAAAATAATTCTAGATGCTCCTTCATGATGCCAGAACATGTAGCCCATTTAGTAAAAATATTTGGTCAGCTTTATTCAGAAAATCAGTTCATCGTCTGAATATTTGGCATGGTATGGATAATTAAGTCAAGTTTTCCTTTCTCTGGGAAGCAAAATTTATTCTTGCTTTTATTAGTTTAGATTTTTTTCAGTTATTAGAAGGGGATTTACTTCTAGTTGAGAAATTAAATATAAGTAACTCTCAATTATAAAATGTCTGATTGGCTGGAATTCTTCTAAAGGGTCATCCCAAATATAGATAGCAACACAGATACACTGAATAATCTTGAACACATTAAATAGTTACATCTGTGTTTGATGATAATATAAACACATCAGTGTTGTTGCAAGTAAATTTTTTAGATGTTCTAACCCCAAAATAAAGAAGAATCATCTAATATGGGATAATGAAAGGAGAGTCATTGTGCACTGAAAAGGCAACACATTTCTCTCTTACCTGGTCGACACTGATTACACCTTCTTCCTTGACGATTAGGCAAACACAGGCACTGGCCACTGATTGGGTCGCAAGTGGTCCCAGGTAATGTCCCCAAGGAGTCACACTCACACATCTGGCAGCCTTGAAAATTGCCACTGGTCAAATTGTACCTGTGAGGCTCACACTGATTACAGCGAAGACCTGTTACTCCTAATTTGCAAGGACATTGTCCTGTTGATTTGTCACACAGCAGAGAGCCATTTACTGTCCCAGCCTTATCACAGTTACAAGGCAGACAGAGGAAAGAATTATTTTGCTGGAGGAAGAAGTATCCTTCCAAACATTCATTGCACTGCCTCCCTCCAACCCTGGGCTTACACAGGCACTGCCCTGTCTTAGCATCACACACAGTTCCAGGGAGGGATCCAGCCAGGTCACAGTCACAGGCCTTACAACTGGGGATGTCCAACCCGTAAAAGTGTTCTCTGCAGGTGTCACACTGAAGTCCTCTGGCTTCTTTCTTGCACTCACACTGCCCAGAAAGAGGATCACAGAGCTTGTGCACTGAGCCGTGGAGGTTACACTGGCAGGGCTCACATCCATCATCGTTGTAATTTCGGAGAAATTTAAATCCAAAATTGCAATGATCACATCTAAGCCCTGAGGAGAGAATTTGTTTAAAAGAGTGAAAATGATGCTATTTGAGCTTTCAAGGCAAACAATGCTGCTGCCAACATTTAATGCAGATACAAAATGTTGAGTGTTGCCTCACAGGTAATGCCATAGAGGCCCAGTCGTACATTCGAAATACAATAACAATACTTACTTTGGCAGTAATATACAACTTTATTTCTGTAACGTGATTTATGAAATTTTATGACTTAACACAAAGAGAAATGCTTCCTGCAAATGTTGCTTCTCTTACACATACTGGAGCTCCTTTTCTCTTTAACAAATATTAAAATTTTTATTTTTAATTATTTTAACAAAATGCTCACGTAAAAGTATGGTAGACTAAAATAAAATTTCAAAGCTACTCAGAATAATTACTTATTACATTAGTGACTTCCCTAAAAATCAGATGCTCCTACAATATTTAATAAAATGTTAAGCTGATAGCTATTTTGTGTAATAGTATATATACTTTGGACATCACACCTTTAAATAATTAATATAAATAAAACTTATCCAGAGCAATTTTTATTTCAATGCTTTTATATGCCCCTATATTTTATTATTTTCAATTAATATAAATTATGCTCTCCTTGGCTCATAAAGCAATCACATCGCTTGTCATATTGTGTGATTCAGAACATTCCTCTTTAAACACTAAGTAAATTTTGCTGTTATATTACTTCTATTTAAAGGAGTATTACATATATACATTTCACAAACAGAGAAGAATGTTTTCTCATCTAAATCTAAATCTTTGACAATTTAGGTTAGTTTCAGGAAGAACATTAGAAGGAAAAAGAATAAAACAAAAATGTTTGAATAGCAAAGGTTGAGATGCAAAATACTTCCTTTAGATAGTTTTCACATCCCCGTGAGTTTAAATAACTGACTACGTGGGGTTGAATCAATTGAAACATTTATCTCAAGCTACGATCGCAATAAAAAAAAATTAGTCCTAAAACAGCAGTCAAAAACACACTCAGGAACTCATATTTAGAAAAGCATTTCTTAAACTGGAAGGAAATGCATAATAGATATGTATATATATGGATAAAAATTCAAGAACTCCAATGGAAGGCAAGTTCTTTAACAGTGATGAATGACTCACCTAAGGCATATCATTTAATTTCAATAAGGAAAATAAAAAAGGACCACTATTGCTGCAAATTTTAAAAATAACTGTATTGTTAACAAGAATTATGACTCATTTTGAACTATTAAAATTGGTCTACATGGATTCATATCATATCAGTTTTAAAAATATGCGCAGTGCTTATTTGAATATGCCATACATATTCCTGACAGGCAATCTATTCCTAACGATACTCAGGAAGGCCTACAGGGCATCACATTCGCTGTTAACAAGTACAGGCAAGTTAGCCCACTTGGCATTTAATTCACATTCTTCTCCCTTTTTATTCTAGATGAATGACCTACTTTAATAAAATTATTGGTGCTAATGTATTTTACTGGTGATAGAATCATTAGTAAGATTTAACAGTTTTGTTAACTCTAACAGCTTGCTTTCCAAAGCATATACAACATACACCGGTATTTTCTGCTTTTCTTCATATTAACAAGGTAAAATTGAATAAGGACATTTGCTAATCCCATTAAAAAAAGAAACATACATACATATACACACATATAAACACATATCGAGTTCATGTTTTTATCAAAAATTCTGCATGTGTAGAAATAACTCCAGAAATAATAATATCAAGATCATGATTTAATCTTCAAAAATACATACACCTTCCTACGGAAAACTATCTGGATCAATAAAATAAGACGTGGCAGGGAGGTCATAACACATTCCAAGTAAATAGAAAATTTTGATTTTTTCCTTCCTTCATTCAGCTCTGGAATCTAACCATCACAGGAAAGATTCCACTGTTATAAAAAAAATAAAAGTTTCATTGTCTTTAAAGGTCTTTCCTTAAATTTTGTTTTCAGATCATGAATTTAAAATACATATTATATCATATTAAAGAACAAAGGATGACACATAGATTGAATTCAAAGGTACTGGAATTCACTTGGCGTCACAGATAGCACTTATAAAATGATAGGCTTTTCTTTAGAAGTTACCTATTCTTTTCCTTCCAAAAAGTTAGTTTTTGTATGGCTGAAATGCAGAAGGGCAAGTTATGTCAATGATTTTGATGTAATCTTTCTTTAAAACAGAAATTTTGTGTCTTATCATTAACCATGTCTATATTTTTTAATTAAATTAAAATGAAATGATTGTCTGGCTGAATTGTGTAAAATGAGGTATGTATCACTACCTATCTAAAAGATAAAGGATTAGCTTTTGAGTTACAGCACAGAAAGGAAAATGTTATCCAGAATATGTTCATCTGTATGTGTATATGTATGTATGCATTGCGTGTGTGCGTGTGTGTGTGTGTGTGTGTGTGTGTGTCTGCCAGGCATGTTTTTATTATTATAAGGCTCAGGTTAGTGTTAGGAAAACCACGAAAGACTTGGTGTCTTGAGTGACAATAGAAAGGTAAAGGTCTTTTTTTAAACTTCCTATATGAACCAACACATATTCAGTTAAAATACAAGACTCACTTCATCAGGAAACTTTCCTCTCATAATATTCTCATATATCAACATTTCAAAGTGCATTATGTACATAGTGCATTTTGGGCACTTGATAAATTTTGTCCTTATGTGGCTATGGTTCCCCTCAAAAATGCTGGATGTAATAAATTGCTATAATCAAATCTAATTTCTGAAAAATACCTGTGGGAGTAACAAACAAAAAAGCACGTCTTGTATAAAAAAAATGATAAATAACACCGAAGGTAGCTGTTTATTATAATCAGCTTGGCACTGAATTACAAAATTAAAATTATGTGGCCCTTTATAACTAACCCTACCAATATACATGATCTGTGGAATTATGCTGACTTATTTTGCATTTCATAGGAACAGTTCAAAGAAATATAATAGAAAAAAATGGAAAGATTTATCACAAAGGACCCTGTAGCACAGAATATTTTGAAAAAATCCATTTATTTTGGTCTATTAAGAAAACTAGCATGGAAATGATTTGCTTAGAACTCATTAAGTGTAAAACATTTTGAAAAAGTGCTAATTTTCTAAAAGAAACATCTATGCAGTAAGCAAATTATATTTTTCTATGACTTATTAGTATGGGACCATGTGAACTAATGCATCTACAGAATAAAGAAACTTCTAAAAGGTTGATTAAACTAAGCTTCAAGCTGTAGTTTGATAGAATTATTAATTTAATCATTTTTAGACAGTTAATTTCATCCAAATTGTTTTTTTTTTCCCAGCCTGCCTTGAGCAAGGAAACTTGCTTTACTCTTCAGTTAAGAAATCAAATAGAGAATTTTATCCCAGATGGTAATAGAGATGTGACTGTAAACTTTTGCATTACACATACCAATAACATTTGCTTTGCACTTGCACTGGCCTGAATTTTGGTGACAGGTAATATCTCCATCCACTGTCCCAGAGGTATTACAGTTACAGGGGCTGCAGCCATCAGGATCCAACTCTTGTAGATTGTAGAATCCGTTCTGGCACTGATTGCACTGTCTGCCAGACACACGTCTCTTACAATTACACTGGCCTCCCATCTAGAGAAGATACAACATTTTGTAGAATGATGAACGTATCTATTTTTAGATAATTTGCTCATTAGGTACAAGACAGGGAGGGAGGAAGGAAAAAAAAAAAACTTTAAACAGACAAGAAGGTAATAAGGTATGTTTCCTCCTGACACAAAACATGGGAAGCTTCAGCAGGGTGAATATATAGAACTGAATGAAAATAACCCCCAAGAAAGTCAGTAGTATGTGACTAAAAGGGAAATGTGGAATTAAGCACTAAGTACCACATAAAGAAATCAAAATATAGTCATGGGGAGATTGAAAATAGAAAAGAGCCAGCAGTTCATTTAGTCTCACAATTTTACCTCTCATCTACTAGTTTCCCCTCATCTACTGTCTCGTTGACCCAAACTTGCTTGATACATGCCGGGTGCTTAAACTAAGAGCAGATCTTTCTATAATTTATCATCCCATCACGGTTTCAACAGTGTTTAAAATAAAGTTCTTTGTTAATATAAGCATTTGTGCCTACTGATATTGACCCTGATAACTTTTTTTTAAAAATACAATTCTGTTTTTAGGAACATTTCAGCATACTTATGGCTCATTTGTAACACGACTTAGTTACATTAAGTATATTTAGCTGATTTATATTGTTATAAAAAATGCAACAATAGTTATTTGTTTCAGAGTAATATCAAGTAAATAACAACTGAAAAAAAAGTATTTTTCTTCCTCAAGCTGCTGTTTGAGAATGAAATGCACAAAAGGTAGAATGCTTATCTACTGTATACATAAATAATAGCATGTTGTTTAAAGAAAGATAAATAGAGGGGCGCCTGGGTGGCTTGGTCGGTTAAGCGTCCGACTTCGGCTCGGGTCATGATCTCACGGTCCGTGAGTTTGAGCCCCGCGTTGGGCTCTGTGCTGACAGCTCAGAGCCTGGAGCCTGCTTCCGATTCTGTGTCTCCCTCTCTCTCTGACCCTCCCCCACTCATGCTCTGTCTCTCTCTGTCTCAAAAATAAATAAACGTTAAAAAAAAATTTAAAGAAAGATAAACAGAGCCTAAACTTTCCCTGAGAGAACATATCCATATAAAATGTGAAATTAATATGAGAAATTTAAAAATAACTTAAAGACTTGAAAAAGAGATGCCAGTGTAGACATCAAATCAAATCTCTTATAAAGTCACCGGCATTTTCTCCCTGGTTTTCTTTCAAATGAACTGAATCTAGCTTTCCACATTTGGAGACTGGGTTATTACATAGGGAAGTAACCAACGTGTAGACAAGCATGATTTCATTTACCTTTAATCTCAAGTACACTAAAAACGATCAGGTTGGGGGCCACCTGGATGTGTCAGTGGGGTAAGCATCTAACTCTTGATTTTAGTTTAGGTCATGATCTCATGGTTTGTGGGATCGAGCCCCACATCTGGCTCTGCACTGACAACTGCAGGGCCTGCTTGGGATTCTCTCTCTCTCTCTCTCTCTCTCTCTCTCTCTCTCTCTCTGCCCCTCCCCTGCATGTGCATGCATGCCCTCTCTGTCTCTCAAAATAAATAAATACACATTTAAAAAAAGATATCAGGTTGGGATTCACATGTAAAAATGTAGAGAAGCGTTTTTAAATTAAAGAATTTAAAGAAATCTATCCCTGCTCCATTCTTCCTCATGTGAGCTACAGGGACTGACTGGACTCATTCTGTAAAGATAAAAGAATTGATAGATGAATGTTTAATACTCTGAAAACCAGAGGTTGATACATGTACCAGGTGTAGTTGTAGATAATGATGAACTTCAATAGCAAAGATGCATATAGATCCAGAAAGATATGCAAAACCATGAAGTATTACTTTGTGCCCATGTTCCCCACCCCACTCTCACCCAGCCCCATGGAATCCAGACAGTTACTCAAGACAGAGATTTTATGTGGCCTGCAAAAGTAAGTGGTCTTCAATGGTGAATACGTGTTATATATAACCATGAAAATCTAACATCCTTTGATTACACACTTTCCTGCAAATAAGATAATACAATTTTACTCCCATTTCCTTAAAAGTTTGTATGGTACATATAAATTATATCTTCTTTAAGTCTGCTAGGTGGTGAAAATGTGGTTTCAAAGTAAGTGATAAAGGCTTTATGAAAAGTTTTCATCTTAATCAGTTTCTCAAAATTCATCTGAAAATACAAATATATTTCTGTACAACTCAGTTTCATTTATATGTTGGCACATAAATCTACTCATCCTTCAAGACCAATTCCTGTCCACCAAGAAGTAGAAAGACAGAAGGGTGTGCTTCTCTCTTTATAAATACACTTCGCTTCTGCACTGCAAAGGAAACAATCAACAAAACTAAAAGGCAACCGACAGAATGGGAAAAGATATTTGCAAATGACATACCAGACAAAGGGCTAGTATCCAAAATCTATAAAGAACTCACCAAACTCCACACCCGAAAAACAAATAATCCAGTGAAGAAATGGGCAGAAGACATGAATAGACACCTCTCTAAAGAAGACATCCAGATGGCCAACAGGCACATGAAAAGATGCTCAACGTCACTCCTCATCAGGAAAATCCAAATCAAAGCCACACTGAGATGTCACCTCATGCCAGTCAGAGTGGCTAAAATGAACAAATCAGGAGACTCTAGATGCTGGAGAGGTTGTGGAGAAATGGGAGCCCTCTTGCACTGTTGGTGGGAATGTAAACTGGTGCAGCCACTCTGGAAAACAGTGTGGAGGTTCCTCAAAAAATTAAAAATAGGTCTACTCTATGACCCAGCAATAGCACTGCTGGGAATTTACCCAAGGGATAAAGGAGTGCTGATGCATTGGGGCACTTGTACCCCAATGTTTATAGCAGCACTTTCAACAATAGCCAAATTATGGAAAGAGCCAAATTATGGAAAGACATTTCCAAATTATGGAAATGTCCATCAACTGATGAATGAATAAAGAAATTGTGGTTTTGGGGCGCCTGGGTGGCTCAGTCGGTTGAGCGTCCGACTTCGGCTCAGGTCACGATCTCACAGTCTGTGAGTTCAAGCCCCGCGTCGGGCTCTGGGCTGATGGCTCAGAGCCTGGAGCCTGCTTCTGATTCTGTGTCTCCCTCTCTCTCTGCCCCTCCCCCATCATGCTCTGTCTCTCTCTGTCTCAAAAATAAATAAAAACGTTAAAAAAAAATTAAAAAAAAAAAAAAAGAAATTGTGGTTTATATACACAATGGAATACTACGTGGCAATGAGAAAAAATGAAATATGGCCTTTTGTAGCAACATGGATGGAACTGGAGAGTGTTATGCTAAGTGAAATAAGTCATACAGAGAAAGACAGATATCATATGTTCTCACTCTTATGTGGATCCTGAGAAACTTAACAGAAGACCATGGGGGAGGGGAAGGGGGGAAAAAGTTAGAGAGGGAGGGAGCCAAACCATAAGAGACTTAAAAACTGAGAATAAACTGAGGGTTGATGGGGGTGGGAGGGAGGGGAGGGTGGGTGATGGGCACTGAGGAGGGCACCTGTTGGGATGAGGACTGGGTGTTGTATACAAACCAATTTGACAATAAATTTCATATTAAAAAATAAAATAAAAAATAAAAATACACTTCCAAAAAGTCAGATTCAACACTTTTATGTTTCCATTCTCTTTGGTTGAATACTTCTACACTAACCCAGTTAAATATTACAACCCGGAAAAGTCGTGGGGATGAAAGGTACAGTGTAGGGAATAGAGTCATGGTATTGAACTAGTGTTGTGTGTTGACAGATGGTAACTACATTTGTGGGGAGCGCAGGGCAACGTAGAGAGTTGTCAAATCACTATGCTGTACACCTTAAACTAATTTAACATTGTATGTCAACTATACATTAGTAAAAATCAATAAGAAAGTAAGGAAAATACACTCCTGTAATTGTTATCTCCAGAAAGATAGGTAAAATTTATATTCACTTAAAAATATAGAAAACAAAAAGCCTTAAGAAAGAAGCAATCTGTTAAGGAAAGAGCTTTTGAATATTAAAAATACAACAGGCAAAATAAAAATCTCAATAAGAAGACTGGAAGAGAAAGTGGAGAAAATTATTCAGAAAGAATAATAACAATAGAGACGAAAAACAAAATAAAAATGGAACATTTCCAGAAAGACAAAAAAATAGAAAAAAAATAAGGGAGAAAATTACCAAAGAATACAAAGTAAACATTTTTGCAGACATGAAATGACAGTTTAAAAGGACTCAACCAGGGGGACGCCTGGGTGGCTTGGTCAGATAAACATCCAACTCTTCTTTTTTTAAGTTTATTTTATTTATTTTGAAAGAGAAACAGAGTGTGCAAACAGGGGAGGGGCAGAGAGAGAATACAAAGCAGGCTCCACATTGTCAGCACAGAACCCAACACAGGGCTTGATCTCAGAACCCTTGATCTCACGAACCATGAAATCATGACCTGAACTGAAATTAAGAGTCTAGCGCTCAACCAACTAAGCCACCCAGATGTACCCCTTTGGACTCCTGATTTAGGCTCAATTTATGACCTCATGGTTCCAGAGTTTGAGCCCCTCATCAGGCTTCATGCTGACAGGATGGAGCCTGCTTGGGATTCTCTTTCATTCCTCCTCTCACTGTCCTTCCTCCACTCTCTCTGTCTCAAAATAAATAAACTTAAAAAAAAAAAAACAGGGCTCAGAATGTGCTGGCAAAATTAATGGTAGGGGGAGGGAAGGGCAACATTTGGTAAAATCCCACAAAGCATTCAAACAAAAGGCACAAAAACATCTAGAGAACAATAAATCCAACATGAAAGAAATATAGAATATCAATGAAGTGTTCTACAGTGTTATAGTAATCCAGAACACTAAATCTTAACTTCCAAATTATGAGTGAAATTATTTTCCAGTCTACAATTCACTACCAGGTCAAACTATCAGTTATCAGTGAAGAAAGAATCACAATACTTTTCAGATATGGGAGGATTTAAAAAATATAACTTCCTCTCTCGGGAAGTTCACGGAGGACACGACACCAGCAGATTAAAAACAAAAGGTAAACAAACAGGGCCACGTGGCTCACTAGGTTGAACATCCAATTCAGCTCAGGTCAGGATCTCACAGTTCGTGAGTTCAAGCCCCATGTAGGACCCTGTGCTGATAGCTCAGACTTGGAGCCTGCTTCAGATTCTGAGTCTCCCTCTCTCTCTCCCCCTCCCCCACTCACGCTCTCTCTCTTTCAAAAATAAACACTAGAATTTTTTTAAAAGTAAACAAACCATAGCAACAACAATTCAAGCATGGGATAAAGGGGATGAAGATTCAGAAGTATGTGGAAAGTGTCAGGCTAATGGCTGGGCAGGAGACAGAGAGGGCCATTGGTCCAGACTATATCCAAAGGATGGAACCCTCTGAGAAGGTGGGGCCATACAGATGTACTCATTATACTTGGACATATTAAAAAATAAAAGACTTATGGATATGCATGTCGCAAAGATGTCAGCATTTGGGGGAGAAATTAGGGACAGACTACATAGAAAGCTAAACATATATAAGGAAAGGAGTTATTCAATCTTTAAATTATTAAATCTTTACTAAGGTATTAAATATAGTCAGGATAAAAGATTATGAACATTTTTGAAGACAGAGTCATCATGATTTGCTGACAAATTATATATAACTGCTAAGAGAAAGAGAATTCAAAAATGATAACCATGGGTCTTACCATGAACAATTCGAAAGACAGAGTTGCTGTTAGCTAAGATGGGAAAGGCTATGGGTGAAGCAGATCTGGGGGGAAATCAGGAGATAGGTTTGGGACACATTAACTTTGAGATATCTGCTAGATATTGAGTATTTAATTTAAAATATGAATGTGGAATGCCCTTGAGCATTGCCTGCATATTCACAATATTTGAAGTTAAGTATCAGCAAGGGAACAGAGGTAGATAGAGGAAAGATCCATAAAGAGGGTTCTGGAGAGGAATGGGGATCAAAGGATTTGAACTAATAGTATGTTTATTTGCTTAAAGGGAAAACAAAACACAGGTGTACACATTGATAATGCAAGGAAGGGAAAAGTCAAGTGCAGTCCCTGACTTGCCCACTATCATGGCCTCTCCTTTGGGAAGTTGACATCTACCCATTTCTATCCTTTTACAATACTGAGTCCCTCCCAAGTTAAAGCATTTTCCCTCTTCTGCTATCCTACAGCATTTTATTGTTAGATTACTCCATCCTGCAATTCCCCAGTGTCTAATTTAGGATTATTATATGCCTATCTGAAAATACCTCTTCCCAGGGTCCTATAAGCAACCCAAGGGCTCTAACCTGATGCATCTTGCCACCTCCCCTGGATCCAACAGGATTCCTGACACATAGTAGATGCCCCACAGGTTTATTTTGAGTAAATGAGCCTTTGATTTTCTCAAGCACTCCTTGGCTTACAACAATATCAACCTTTTCCTTTGAATGCTTAATATATTGCAGGCAGAGTGCTACAATGTTTTATGTATTTTTTTCTACTTATTAACAAATAATACTGTGAGGCATTATAATTCCAAAGGAAAACTAAGTGACTTTTCCAAGGCCTAGCTTAAATGGAAACTGAGGGCTATATCTATGGTTGCAACCCTCTGTGCTTATGGACTGTGCTATTGCGCCTTAGAATTTAACGCTCACTCTTATTCTATGTTTCCTCAACTAAATGGTGTAGGTATAAATTCCTTATTCATCTGGATGTGACATAACTACTAGTCACAGTATTAACTATATTCTGTCCCCCCAAATCTACCTGAATCTTAGTAATCTATAAAATGAGCATAAATATCCCTACATCTGTTGTCAGGATTAACTGAGATTATTAATTTCAAAGTATTTAGTATCATCTCTGGAACATAGTAAGTGCCTGTTAAAGATTAGCTATGATGATTACTATGCAGATTTCACACTGATGTTGAACAAATAGTAGTAATTGAACAAATTCATCAAATAACTGATAGTCAAACTTTTTTTTTCATCCTTCCAGAATACTTGAGGGATGTGTGGCAAACACTTGCAAAGTAAAAAGGCCTGTGCCTTTGCATCCTGTGGAAGGGCACAGAAAGCTTTGGATGATCCTTCTCTTCTCTCTTTTACTCATTCTACTCCAGCTACATAGCTTCTTTTCTGTTCCTTGAACACATGAGGGATGTTCTCACTTTAGGATACTTGTACAGGCTGTGCCCTCTGCCTATGATTCTTCACTTAGATTTCCACACAACTAACTCCCTCACCTCCTTCAGTCTTTAAATCAAATGTCACCTTCTCATTGGTACATGTCTTGACTATATATCTAAAATCGCAAGCCCCTTCCTTAAATGGCACTCCAGGTGTTCTACATTGTCCAACTTCTTCCATAACACTTAGCAAATAAACTTACTTATTTTTACATCGACAGATTTTTGTCCGTCTCATCTACTCCCCAAACCACATTATGATGGAAACCTCACAACAGCAGATTAGTCATTTTACCATGTTTGAAATGCAGGACACTTCATTTTATAGAAGATGAAACCAAACCTTAGACAGACAGTCAGTGGCCTCACTGCCAAATCGATGCTCATGGCCATTTTGCTAAATTCACTCTGCTTGTGATAAGCTACAAATCTAATGATAACAACAGCGAGGAGCTGTTATCCTGGACCCAAGGAAGACCCATTCCTAGACCCAAGGAAGGTCGACGCAATGGTCTGTGCCTGCGAGGAGATGGACGCACAGAGAAGAATCAGGAAAGCATTCCGGTTATTATTTTGTGAATTTCTCTGAATAGCACTGATGTTTGTTAATGACTGCCATAACACTCCCTGGTGACCACACTCAGGACCTCTTCATTTTGGATCATACTGCAAAAGCCTCTGTACCAGGCTATGTAGCAAGGGCGCACACATGCAGTCAAATGTGTGACCACGGAAACAATGAATTTGGCACAGATACCAGTGACAGTAGAAAAGAGTAAGATTCTGCAATAATTAGCTTCGCTTTCTCAGCTCTCCTCTACATCAAGAGATGAAATTCTGTCAGGCTGATTTCAAGGCATTGGATAATCCTTACATGAATTCCTTTGTGTTTAATGAAAACATGAAGTATGATTTCAAAATTAATAAATTAGGTGTGCATAGTCAATATTTATCAGAGGTTCTCTATGCAATAGACACTATATTTTAAGTAAGTTAAAGCAACTCTTCTAAAACAGCAGAAATATATGTCTTCCTATGTACTCATTTGGCTGGTGGTAGAGAAAATCTAATGTTCTGTAGATTACATCTTGTCACTGAACTCACTAAAAGCCAATGAGATAATGTTGATGTTGCCATGCAAAGTAAGAACCTGAAAAGCAAACTCAAAAGTTTAAGAATAGGAAGTCTGCCCTGGAAATTAAATTGGATTTGGAGAGTATTGTTTGAACAGAAAACAACAGAAAAGAAATACAAATGAGGGCGAAAAAATACATCTTTTAAGCAGTAGTACATTCTTCAGAATAGTCTTTTCTTTTACAGAGACTATAGACTTTTATAGAAATTCTTTAATCCAAATTCCACAATGTGGCCTCATCATGCCTCTCTGGTCTCTCATAACATTACTACTGTACCTCAGTGATGGCCCCAGAGTTTCTATAGGAAGGGCTGGATGGCAGCAATCTGGCTGGAAATGTCATACAGGCATTTGCTTTGTAACTACATTTGCTTCATTTCATACCTTTTTTTTCTTTCTTCATTTTGTACTACATCTGACCTCTGATACAATTTTGAATAGAAGCTGTAAGAGAAAACATCCATGTTTTGTTCCTGATCTTAGGGGGGGGCAAGTTTAATGTTTATTGTGAAGTATGCTGTTAGCTGGAAGTTCTTTGCAGATGCCCTTTTCAGACTGAGGATTTTCTCTTCTATTTCTAGTGTATAGCGTATATTTATCATGAAAGTGTTTTGATTTTTCAAAAGTTTTTCAACACTTATTGAGATTATTATATGGGATTTATGTGGCTATTGCATTTATTGATTTACTTTTTTAAAATGTTTATCCTGAGAGAGTGCCCACTAGCATGCATAAGTGGGGAAACAGCAGAGAGAGGGAGGGAGAATGAGAATCCCAAGCAGGCGCCGTGCTGTCAGCACAGTCTGACATGGGGCTCAATCATACTAATGGTGAGATCATGATCTGAGCTGAAATCAAAAGTCCGATGCTTAAATGACTGAGCCACCCGGGCACCCTGCATTAACTGATTTTCAAACATTAAACCGACCTTGCATTCTTGGAATAAATGCCAATCAATCACGATACATTACCTGTATTATATATTGCAGAATTCCATTGGCCAATATATTATTATTTTACATCTATGTTCATGTGGAATACTCAAATGAACTTATTTTTAAATGTTTTATCAGGTTATGAGATTAGGGTTAGGTTGCCCTCATAAAATGAGTTGGGAAGTATATACTATTCCTTAGTTTTCTGAAAGTCTATGTATGGCTGATTTGATTTACTCCTTTACGTTACTGATGAATTCACCAGTGAAGTCATGTGGACCTCAAGTTTTCCTTCTTGAAAGGGAGTTTTGAAATTTGAATTTTGATTGCAAATTCAGTCTCTTAAATTTGTACCAAGTATTCAGATTTTCTATTAGGTTTGTATTAATGTTCTATTTCTTCTTGTTTTAGTTTAATGTTAACTTGTCCATTTAAGATGCCAAAGTTATTAGGAGAGAGTTATTCATAATATGAAGTGTTTGTAGAATATTCTGTGATATCCTTTTGTTTTGTTTTGTTTTGTTTTTTACAATTTCTGTTGTTGGCAATTTGCACTTTCTTATTGATCAGTTCATCAAATTTATTAATCTTTTCAAGGAACTAACTTTGAGTTTGTTCATTTTCACTACCGTTTGCCCAATTTCTATGTGGCTGATTTTCAGGCTTCCTTTCCCTCTTTCTTCTACTCACTTTGTGTTTAGTTTGCTTATTTTTCCTTTTCTGGCTCAGAAAATAGCTTCACATTGATGCCTGGCTGCTTATCTGATGCAGTCACTTTGTCATTCATTCCTTATCATTAGGGCCTCTTTTCCCAGTTTTTTTAAGAGACTAAAATTACTCAAAAAGGACCGAGTTTGAGTAAGTATAGGAAAAGCTGAGGTAGTGCAGTTGAGCATTGTGCTAATAGGTGAGACGTGGAGTGAAGGATAAGCTTTGATTGGTAAAAGAAGTGGAAAAAGAAGGAGAAATAGGGACCATCACATAAGAAGGCAAACAACAAGAACTTGGGCTTGTGTTTTTTTCATGTATTCTAGATATTTACTTTCAGTTAGGCAGTAAAAGTTGAAAGGGACTTCAGAGAAAATAGGGACAATGATTCTATGGCCACAGAGTCTGTAAGTCTTTCCAAATGTTTTAAAAATTTGTTAACATTTATTCATTTTTGAGAGATGGAGAGAGTCAGAGCATGAGTGGGGGAGGGGCAGAGAGAGAGGGAGACACAGAATCCGAAGCAGGCTCCAGGCTCTGAGCTGTCAGCACAGAGCCTGACGCGGGGCTCGAACTCATGAACCGTGAGATCGTGACCTGAGCTGAAGTCCGACACCCAACTGACTGAGCTACCCAGGCACCCCGAGTCTTTCCAAATTTTAACACACTAACAGAACTAAATAGCAAAACCAAAAATAAAAAAAAAAAAACACCATGAATAATATTTATAACAAATCTAGGCGTCCAGAAACCCCCAAAGAACAGCAAATGGGAACAAACCACCAATAGTCACAAGATCTGTGTGGTATCCCTGTCTGTAGGGGACAAAGCAGACAGAAGTCACAGGGCATCTGCCTTTTGAAGGTCCTGAACACTAGATGCCCAAGGTGCAATGTACCCATTTGAGAACGGGTAACTGCATCTGCATCTGAATCTGAATCTGAGGTTTTGCTGACCCAGCAGCAAGTGTTTGTGAGAGATGTGCAGTGGGAAGTGAAAACTGGAGCAATCCAGTTTCCATGACCTCTCAAAACAGACAGGCCAGGGCACATTTTCAAGGCTCCACACTTAGGAGAAACTATTGAAAGTAGATGGGCACAACTGAGGGTCAAAACAATACTATACCTAAAGACAGAAATTCTGAAGTCAATATGGGTTTATCACTGGCAATGAAAAAAAAATCCTTACCGAGTTTTTTTAAAAGTAATAAACATTTCAGGAAGGATAAATTTAATTCAATGGTTTCTGTTTCTTTTATTCACTATGATGTACCTTGTGACAAGCACAGTGCATGAATTCTTAAGATATATGTTAGTTGATTAGGTAAATTATTTTCTTATTTTTATTTTTTAATATGAAATTTATTGCCAAATTGGTTTCCATACAACACCCAGTGCTCATCCCAAAGTTGCCCTCCTCAATGCCCATCACCCACCCTCCCCTCCCTCCCACCCCCATCAACCCTCAGTTTATTCTCAGTTTTCAATAGTCTCTTATGGTTTGGCTCCCTCCCTAACTTTTTCCCCCCTTCCCCTCCCCCATGGTCTTCTGTTAAGTTTCTCAGGATACACATAAGAGTCAAAACATATGGTATCTGCCTTTCTCTGTATGACTTATTTCACTTAGCATAACACTCTCCAGTTCCATCCATGTTGCTACAAAAGGCCATATTTCATTCTTTCTCATTGCCACATAGTGTTCCAGTGTGTATATAAACCACAATTTCTTTATCCATTCATCAGTTGGACATTTAGACTTTTTCCATAATTTGGCTATTGTTGAAAGTGCTGCTATAAACATTGGGGTACAAGTGCCCCAATGCATCAGCACTCCTTTATCCCTTGGGTAAATTCCTAGCAGTGCTATTGCTGGGTCATAGAGTAGACCTATTTTTAATTTTTTGAGGAACCTCCACACTGTTTTCCAGAGTGGCTGCACCAGTTTACATTCCCACCAACAGTGCAAGAGGGTTCCCATTTCTCCACAACCTCTCCAGCATCTAGAGTCTCCTGATTTGTTCATTTTAGCCACTCTGACTGGCATGAGGTGACATCTCAGTGTGGCTTTGATTTGGATTTTCCTGATGAGGAGTGACGTTGAGCATCTTTTCATGTGCCTGTTGGCCATCTGGATGTCTTCTTTAGAGAGGTGTCTATTCATGTCTTCTGCCCATTTCTTCACTGGATTATTTGTTTTTCGGGTGTGGAGTTTGGTGAGTTCTTTATAGATTTTGGATACTAGCCCTTTGTCTGGTATGTCATTTGCAAATATCTTTTCCCATTCTGTCGGTTGCCTTTTAGTTTTGTTGATTGTTTCCTTTGCAGTGCAGAAGCTTTTTATCTTCATGAGGTCCCAATAGTTCATTTTTGCTTTTAACTCCCTTGCCTTTGGAGATGTGTCAAATAAGAAATTGTTGCAGCTGAGGTCAGAGAGGTTCTTTCCTGCTTTCTCCTCTAGGATTTTGATGGTTTCCTGTCTCACATTCAGGTCCTTCATCCATTTTGAGTTTATTTTTGTGAATGGTGTAAGAAAGTGGTCTAGTTTCATTCTTCTGCATGTTGCTGTCCAGTTTTCCCAGCACTATTTGTTAAAGAGACTGTCTTTTTTCCATTGGATATTCTTTCCTGGTTTGTCAAAGATTAGTTGGCCATACTTTTGTGGGTCCAGTTCTGGAGTCTCTATTCTATTCCATTGGTCTATATGTCTGTTTATGTGCCAATATGATTAAGTAAATCATTTAAAGCTTGCTGTGATGTCATTGAAATGTATTTAGGAGATACTGTCAAATATAATAGGAGTTCTAAAAATCACAATTTCTACTAAATTTTAGTGGTGAATTAGTTATGATTATAATATTCTTTTTTTATTTTTTTTAAATTTTTTAAACGTTTATTTATTTTTGAGACAGAGAGAGACAGAGCATGAACAGGGGAGGGTCAGAGAGAGGGAGACACAGAATCCAAAACAGGCTCCAGGCTCTGAGCTGTCAGCACAGAGCCCGACGCGGGGCTCAAACTCACGGACCACGAGATCATGACCTGAGCCGAAGTCGGACGCCCAACCAACTGAGCCACCCAGGCGCCCCTGATTATAATATTCTTATAGAATACCTGCTCCAAATTCTTCTCTATTCAAGGAAAAAAAGCCCTATATATTCATAGATTTCAAAATATTTATCTCAATCAATACTGAAATATTGAATAATTTGGAACATACAAATCTACAACATAATTTTTAGTGTATTCCAAAGTTGAGTCTTTTGATTAGCCACAACCAAACTCAGACCTATAGAAATAAAATCCTTTAAGGGTGAGGTCAGGAATTTTTATTTTTAAAAAGTTGGGGCACTTGGGTAGATCAATCAGTTGAGCATTCGACTTTGGATCAGGTCATGATCTCATGACTTCGGCTCCGGTCAAGATCTCATGGTACATGAGTCCAAGCTCTGCATTGCACTCTATTCTCAGCACAGAGCCTGCTTTGTATCTTGTTTCCCATTCTCTCTCTGTCCCTCCCCTATTTGCATGCTCTCTTCCTCTCTCAAAAGTAAAAATGAAACATTAAAAAAAAGTTGCATTGGTGATTCTTATGAACATCAAGACTTAAGAACTAGTGTTTTAAGTACTTACTATCTATTCTATCACTGTACTAAGTCAATTGCTCCTAGGGACTCAGTCTTACTTTTCTTTTCTTCTAAGTTAGTCATGCAGCTCATTAAATTATTGATAGGTCCATCACTGAGCATCAAAGAAACATCATCTCTCCGAACTGAGTCAATATTGAAGTGTTCGTACTACTACTTATCTGAGTATAAATTCTGACAATAAACTCATTTTAGCAATTTTTTAAAAAGCATTTATGAACCATTTAATCATTTTCAGCACTGCTGGTACTTCTAAGAAAAAATATCTATCTATCTATCTATCTATCTATCTAACCATCCATCCATCCATCCACCCATACATACATACATTTTTCTTTACACAGTATATTCTCCCTGCTAAGAGCTGGCTGATGCATAAAATGTGGACCCTGAAAACCACTACATACTTCTAGTAGAGATACTTTTTTCCTTAAGCTTCTGACTCTCTAGAGAAGAAATATCAATATTAATATAACAGGCTACCTTTGTAAGATACTCATTCCACTTGGAAAATAAATAAATGAATCTGCAGTGGTTTCTGCCACATATAAATATCATGAATTAGAGAATGCCAGGTGAATAATGTACATCATAATACTTGTTTCCATTTAAATGTTTTGTGATACTGTTGTTTATCATCTTGCTCAGCTGTCGAAAATACTCATTTGAGAAGAAAGGCTTCTACATGGGTGTAAAACTAAGATGTGTTTTCTTTTCCATTCTACAATGTCAGTCATTTGTCAGGCTGGTATATTTTTATAGTTTCCCTTCCCCTCCAAAAGGCATTTCCAAGAAACTGCTTTCCAAACTTCCCCACCGTAATCTCTAAGGAGTAGTGCAAAAAGGTAAAATACTGAAGCATGCTCAAGCAAAGTGATAGTAGGAACAGAACACATTTTTTTTTTCTCAATACTTTGAGTGTTCAAGATGGAAAGAGTGTAAAGAGTTTCCCCACGCACTGTTGTTCCCAGCAATGTTACATACTTGAATGGTTTTAAGAGGAAGTACTATAATTATAGTCTTTCTAGTTCTCGAAGGGGTATAATTTCATATTGCATCATCTTTTTTTTTCTGGTCTCTTTTGCTCAGAGATTAGAAGCTATAACTTGTGAAAGAGGCATGCAGTATATGTCACTGTGTTAAATTAGAACATTTCATAAATGTCATCTGAATGGCACAACTATACAGTATAGTCGTATTATAGTCTGCTGAAAAATTAATATAGTAGTTATTAACAAGATGGTGTTTTGACTTTATCAATATGAAATATCTCATGGTAGCACTTAAAAAATATTTCCAACATGAATAAATACATTATCCATGTCTATAGTTAATGTTGTATAGAAATATGCTTTTATGAAAGTTAACTTATTTGATTCCATGATCATTTGTGTTTTATTTCGGTAAAAGCAATCAAAGTTGCTGTGGATTTGCACAATAGAATGTTTACTTACTATTGTGTTAATTTGTTAAACAAGTGAAAATGTAAATCTCAAATATACTGAGAGGAAGATGTCCATTGAGATGATAAATAAACTAAATAAATCATGCTTAAAAGAAAATACCTTTACAAAGTATTCAAATTAGTGTATGTGTAAGATAATAAGCTGAATCTTTGGTATAAATTAAGCACTAAGGGAGCTCTATTATCTTTTTAATATCACCCAAATCTCCATTTGAGAATTATATTGGTTCCAAGAAATTAAAATGCCAAGTATGTACACATTTTTATTTACTAAATATTTAGAAATTTGTTAATGGTTAGGATTAAATTAATAGGGTTTGGAATAATGATCCTGAAACAAATGGATATGTTTCCTTCCTACTTTTATTTATATAATGTATGTAAATATCCAGATGAGCAATCTGCTATGTGTTCCTCTATGTGCCAGTGCTAGGAACAAATGTTTAAGTAAGACCTAGCATCTCTAACCTCAAGCTGAGCTTTGGAAACAATAAAAGTTTTGAATTCCTGCTCTATCCAATTAATACTTGTGTGATCTAGCAGGAGTTACATAATTTCTCTGAGGTCCATGTCCTGAACTACACAATGGATAAATTAATAACTCCTTCACTTACTTGGTAAAAACTAATTGACTAAAAGTGCTTGGCATAATCCTTCATACATAGCAAATGCATCACAAATGGAACCTATGGAACTTTACAGACTAGTTTTTGTCCTCATGCATTTTAAGCAATATGTCAACTACCTGCCAATCTGTTTTATACATTTCAAAACGTGGCATCCCCCTACACAGTGCCAAAACCACAGGCAGATAGACCCAGGTGGAGAACAGTCCTTTTGCCCACCAGAAGCTTAACTATACCCAGTCCTGCATAACACTGGAGAATCTAATGTCCTTGCCACTAGGTCACCCTTGATACTGGGAGTGCATCTGCCTCTGGAAACGCTCAGCACATTTGTCTGTCAGGAGAAAGGAGGCTAGCTATATTCTGTTCTGAATGAATCAGTATCATCAAAAAACACATATAAAGGGTCTGTGATGTACTGACTACTTTTTAAAACAAACTTACCATACCTATATCCATATTTCATATGTAAATAATTTTTTCACCCTTTAATAATAACCCCAAGAAGATACACACACACACACACACACACACACACACACACACACACACACACATCTATCCTCCTATGGTGTTTGCCCTGGCTACAAGCCTTAAACTACCCATATTTTGAAATTGCCTTCAAAATCTATGGTCCCTAAGCATCCTTGATGCACTATTGCTCTTTATGCTTACCCCTTCATCTGGGAGCACCTAGAGAGGCCATGATTATCTTATTTACTTGTCCCTGGGGCTTCTCTCACATGTATTCATGAATAAGTATTTTCACCTTGCAAGCAAGCTGGTTCTCCTCCCATTCCCTCTCCCTCCCCACTCAGCCCTCTTTTGCTGACACGTGTGTTGAATGAGTTGTACCAGATCAACTTCCATGGATGCCTCTGTCACTAAATGGGGTCCACCCCCAAGCAGGCATTGCTTCCAATATTAATGGTGTAGTAACCCCAATGTGCTAATAAAGTACTATATTCTCAGGGTTTTCATTCAACAGAAGCCACTGCATTCTGCACGTACAAGAGAACATCCTTCTCATTTGGTCGCTGCCGTCTGTCATGTGGGCAATGAACAGAGATTCATCTGGCTCTCCATCAGTATCCGTTGTCCTCTTCCATAGTACACGATTGTATTTAGGAAGTGGCTCTCCAGCCAGGGACAACACTTTTCTAGCCTTCCACACAACTAGTGTGACTAGCTCTCACCAACAGTATGATAGCAAAGGAGATGTATGCCTCTTTTGGATCAAGACCTTTAGAAGACGAAAGTTGTTTCTCTACATTGGTTGTTTTCTTTTTTTTTTGTTTTTCCTTTCCTAGAGGAAGGCAGAACCAGGCAATGGAAGGAGGCTATGTCCCTGAAGTGTCCTCTGGAGGAGAGCTACCAATCAACCTGGAACAGTTACCTTGGAGGGGTTGTATGAATAAAAAATAAACTCCTATATTGTTTGGGCCACTAGTCATTTGGGGATCTATTTGTTGCATCTGTTTAGATTATCCTAACTGCCATTGAGTAGTAATACAGTGGGCCTTGTATCATATTATCCTACACTTGTTAAATTAACATCCAGTTACTACCTAACATCCCTGCCAAGTCTATCTTCTATTTGAATCTAGTTCTAAATGCCTGAAGAATTATTATTTGGTAAAGTTTTTATACCATAGCCCTTGGGATAAGCTCATTCCCAAGGAGATGCCAGGTGTGTTCAAACATGCAGAAGTCAACTTAGGCTGAAGGCAGGAATTTCACCTCAGTTATAGCTGCATCCATTTTACCTCCAGGCAGTTTGTCATAACTCACCATAACTTGGTTCTTGCATAACTCCATCACTATGAGCCTTTATTGATAGGTCATATCTATGTTCCCCTTCCTTTCCCCTAGCCCCTTTGTTCCTATCTTTGCATCTGGCCCTCTGCATTCTTGGCTTAATCAATGGATACTCAGCTTACCAGCTGCAAGAGAAATATTACTACTCATCTCTCCTTAAGTCTCTGAATGATGGACTACAATTTAAGCCCAGGTTTTCATGTTTTTCTTTAAGCTCTAGATAAACTTCCTGCATTTCATATCCTTCACCAACGTAATGTTTATAGCCAATATCCATATATCACACTCTTCAGTCAAGCTTTTCATAGGCTGAAGAACTGTGTGCATTATTTCTATTTGTACACCTTAATATGTGGATAACACAAAATACAAGGTAATGTATTTCCAGAAAATTCACACAGTGACTTTTAGACATGTTGTGGTAATTGATGACAAATAGTTAGTTCTGAGCAGATGAGAAAGCATCGATGAACTGCAGGAAATGGTACATTATGTATAGAAAGTATATTCTGTTCCATTTTTTAATGTATTTCCTTAAAAATTATCACTCTGGCAGAACAATCAATTTTTGTGAGTAGCGTCCTTATTCCGCATGATTCCATCATCTTTGGGTCGAACCTGGAAATACTTCCTTCAATGATGCCTTTCCATTTCATCTAATTCATTCCAACTGCTAGTCTCCTGCCTTATTAATATATTTTTTAATGTCTCTTAATCATATCTCTCTGTTCTGGCTCTATTGCAGCAGTCTATTGATGTCTTATTGAGCATTACAATCAACCATTCTTCTTTTTTTATATATAATTACAACTATATTTTCAGTTTTCAGCCAACTTTTAGATTCCCTTATTTTTTTCCTCCATTTATTAAAAAAATCACTTAGATTTTCTAATTCTGAGGACACAGCTTAGGGTACAATTCGACTATAATTTAACAGAGACTCAGTCATAAGGAAAACTTAGAAAGCCACTTGACTTTAAGATGGAATTCACAAGACAGAACAGAGTAAGCCCGCTCCTACCAACTGTATACACTTATACATAAGAACACACTCATGTTTACTCCCTCTTTCTCACACACCTCCACATCCAGGTTTTGTTTGTTTGTTTGTTGTTTATTTGTTTGCATATGCACCTTTGACAGTGGTTTACCAATTTGGTCATTGAAGAGTAATCCAGAGGCCAGCAGCAATGGCATCATCTGGGAACTTTACAAATTCAGACTCTCAGTTTTCACTCCAGACTTCCTGCCTTTTAAAAAGACGTCTGTGGGGTGCCTGGGTGGCTCAGTCGGTTGAGCGTCCGACTTCAGCTCGGGTCATGATCTCACAGTCTGTGAGTTCGAGCCCCGCGTTTGGCTCTGTGCTGACAGCTCAGAGCCCGGGGCCTGTTTCAGATTCTGTGTCTCCCTCTCTCTCTGCCCCTCCCCCGTTCATGCTCTGTCTCTGTTTCAAAGATAAATAAATGTTAAAAAAAATTTTTTTTAAATAAATAAAAAATAAAAAGACGTCTGTGAGGGGTACCTGGGTGGCTCAGTCAGTTGAGCATCCAACTCAATTTCGGCTCAAGTCATGATCCCAGGGTCAGGGTCATGGGATCGAGCTCCGCATTGAGTTCCATGCTGAGCATGGACCCTGCTTAAGATTCTCTCTGTCTCTCTTTCTCTCTCTTTCTCCCTCTGTCCCTCTCCCCTGCTCATGGTCTCTCTCTCTCTGTCAAAATTAATTAAATTAAATTAAATTAAAAATTAAATTAAAATTAAAAGACCTGTGAGATATTCATATGCACATAAAAAGTTTGAGAATCACTGCTCTGGCTGACCTCCCACATCTTGATTGTTGCAGCTTCACTCATGGTTTCTCAGATCCAAGAACACAGCAAAGAAAGGAAGAAGGGAAGGGGAATGGAGAAAATACCAAGCAGGAAAGCACTCAGACAACATTTTTTGAATGCCTTCTACATGACTCAGGCCAAGAAGGACTTTCTCTTAAGTGTTTTCACCTCAGCAGCATTACCCCTGTAGGTGGCGGTAGCAGGTACTCCAAGAATGCCAGCAAACATAGGAAGAGTAGGGGCAGGGGAGGAGCACATTGGAGCCAGTTTGCTCCCACCTTGGATAAGGAGCAGACTGGGATCTCTGTATTTATCTACTGTAAGTATGAGTTCCTAGATCTCCAATACCTCAGAATGCTGGTTTTTGTTTGTTTGTTTTTGTTTTTGTTTTAAAGCATCATCTAGGCATGGGACTTTACCTAGTTTATCTGAACTTAAGTCATAGTAGATGAGGAAAAAAGAAAGAAAAGTCAACCTCTGACTCAAAAAAGATGTCAAATAAATTATGCACTGACTTCAAAGGAAACAAGAAGGAAGGGCAGTGACATCCTGGGAAACTTGCATTATATTTATCTATGCTAATAGCCAAGGCTGGTTTTAAGATAAATGGATTTATTTTTCCCCAGCAGAGTGAATTTTCATCTTTTTTTGGCTCATGGACAGCTTTTGAGTCTGATGAAAGTACTGAAAACTCTTCCCTCAAAGATACATAAACAAATAAAAAACACACAGACACACAACTACATACAATTTAAAGATATATGTGGATGCCCTAAAACTTATCCACTGTAGCTCTAGAAATTCAAGGACTCTATATTAAGGATTCCACAAAAATAGTAATGATCCCTTTCCATTTTACACTCTCAATTAATTTTAATATTATCCTTTAAATGTTCCATGTGTCTTGACTTTGGCATCAGGTTGTTTTTTGGTGGGTTTTTTTTTTTTTTTTTTTTTTTTTTTTACAGGATTTAGTGACTCAGAGCATTACTTCATGCCATTCTCAAGATCTCGGCATTCAAGTGAGGAAGAATTATAACATTTCTTATGGAAGAATAAGGCAAACATGCCATATCTTATGAGATTGGATTGAGTTTCAAATGACAACTGCCAAAGGGAAAGTTCCTTTCCAGAACATAGAGCGCACGACATAGTCACTCAGGCCATTTGGGGCTGGCTTGATTCCTAAGTTATTATAACAAAATGAGACTTGAACTACTGCCTAATTTCCTTGTATGCTCCCTAATATTATTAAGGATTGCAATTGCATGAATTTCTAAAATGTCCTTGAATTCAATTTTACAGTTTATAATTCTGACATTGTTGACAACTTTTTTAGTGTGTATTCTGTTATCCCATTGAAAATGACAATAAACATTTTTTTAGAAATATTTTATAACGTTATTTACCTAAGGTGTATTTGACACTGTATCTTCACACCTAATAAACTATATACTTTATGTCTGTACTTGGAGCATGAGAAAATAATAAAAATCAAAGTAAATATGAATGTGATTTACAGATAGACAATGTGGAGGTTTTAAATTTACAAAACAATTTTATCAGTGTATCTACATTCAGATTCCTACATATAGCTCTCTGGCTACATATCAGATTTAAAGAATATTCTCTTTATTTCTATCTATGAAAATAAAAAAAAATGATTATTATAAAAATTACCAACAAAGCAAATTAGGGAGAGAAAAAAGAAAAAAGGAAAAATATCTTCAAAACAAAAATATTAAAGCATGTTTTTCTTTTATGCATTTTAAAACTAGATTTTTGTACATGGAAAACATTATACAGACGTATCTCTTAAAAAGCTTATTTTCTTCCTGTCCCTCTTCTTCCCATCATCCCACTCCTGAGATCAAAGAACATGTTGTAATATGTGACAGTAATTTTTTTTCTTCTTACCATTGAATAATATTTCACTGAGTAGATATACACATTTTATTTATCCATATACCAGCTAATTTGCATTTGGATTATTTCTACATTTGACTATTATGAATAATGCAGCAATGAATGTTATGAATAAAATTATGTGAGGATACATATTTTCATTTTGCTTGGGTATATACCAAAGAGTTAAAGTGCTGGGTCATACAGTAAGTTTAAATTTAATATTTTGAAAAACACAAGACAATGTTGTGATAATGTGAAGTAGGGATCTAACTTCATTCTTTTGTATATGGATATGCAATTGTCCCAACATCATCTATTAAAAAGACTATTCTTTCTTCATTGACATCTTTGTCAAAAATCAGATGAATGTAAAAGTGAGGGTTTGTGTGTAGACTCAATTCTATTGCAGTGATCAATTAATCAATCTGTCTATCTATCTGTCTACCTATCTATCATCTCCTAAAACCACATCATGCTTTCTTGATTACTGCAACATCATAGTAAATTTTGAAACTGGAAAGTGTGAGTCTTCCCACTCTATTCTTTTTCAAGATTGTTTTGTCCATTTTTAAGTGCGTTGGATTTCTTTATGAATTTTAAAATCATCTAATAATTGTCTGCAAAGAAGTCAGTTGGGCTTTAAGAGGGTTATGTTGAATCTGTAGATCAGTTTGTGGAGCACTAGCAAAATTAAGTTTCTAATACATGAACATGGGATATCTTTCCATTTATATAGATCTTTAATATCTTTCAACAATATTTTATAGTTTTCAGAATATAAGCTTTGCACTTCTTTTATTAAATATATTCCTAAGCATTTTATTCTTGATGCTGTTTAAATGCAGTTGTGTTCTTAATTTCAATGCCGTTCATTGCAAGTGCATAGAAATACCATTGATTTTTGTATACTGATCCTGTATTCTGCAACCTTGCTAAATTTTGCTATGTATTATATTATTTCTGATAGCTTTTGAATAGATTATTTGGATTTTTTTCCCTAGAAAACCATGTTACATACAAATAGAGGTAGTTTTACTTCTTCCCTTTTAATCTGGGTGATTTTTATTTTACTATCTTGCCTAATTTTCCTGGTTAAAACCTGCAGTACAATGTTGAATAGAAGTGATAACAGGGGACATTGTTGTCTTGTCCCTGATCTGAGGAGAAAAGCATCCAGGTTTTAATTGAAGCTTGGGTTATATTATTATTTTTAGCTCTCTACTGGTTATTTTTTGGAACTCTAAATAATATACCTAATAACATCTAAAAATTTTACTTGAAATATAGAGACAATAATGTATGTTAACTTTTTTTCTTATCTCTCCTTTTTAATTCATCACCTTAAAATTTACATGTTAAAATTCCATTTTATAGTATAGTATTCATCTTTTTTAAAATTTTTAAAAAATTAAATCCAGGTTAGTTAACATATAGTGTAATAAATATTTCAGGAATAGAATGTAATGATTCATCACTTACATATAATACCCAGTGCTCATCCCAACAAGTGTCCTCCTTAATGCCCCTTATCCCATTTAGCCCATCACCCCACCCAACACCCCACCAACAACACTCAGTTTGTTCTCTGCATTTAAGAGTCTCTTATGGTATGTCTCTCTCTTTGTTTCTATATTATTTTTGCCTCCCTTCCCTTAAGTTCATCTGTTTTGTATCTTAAATTCCACATATGAGTAAAATCATATGATATTTGTCTTTCTCTGACTGACTTATTTCATTTAGCATAATACACTTTAATTCCATCAATGTTGTAAAAGACAAGATTTCATCCTTTTTGATTGCTGTTCCATTGTATATGTATACCACATCTTCTTTATCCATTCGTCAACCGATCGACATTTTGGCTATTGTTGATAGTGCTGCTATAAACATGAGGGTGCATGTGTCCCTTCGAAACAGCACTCCTGTATCATTTGGATAAACACCTAGCAGTGCAATTGCTTGGACATAGGGTAGTTCTATTTTTAATTTTTTAAGGAACTGCCATATTGTTTTCCAGAGTGGCTGCACGAGTCTGCATTCCCACCAGCAATGCAAAAGGGGTCCTCTTTCTCCGCATCCTTGCCAACATCCATTATTAGCTGAGTTGTTCATTATAGCCATTCTGACTGGTGTGAGGTGATAGCTCATTGTGGTTTTGATTTGTATTTTTCTGATGATGAACGACATTGAGGATTTTTTCATGTGTCTGTTTTCATGTTTCATCCAGCCATCTGGATGTCTTCCTTGGAAAGGTGTCTATTCATGTCTTCTGCCCATTTCATCACTGAATTGTTTTTTGGGTGTTCAGTTTGATAAGTTCTTTATAGATTTTGGATACAAATCCTTTATCTGATATGTTATTTTCAAATATCTTCTCCTATTCTATCAGTTGCCTTTTAGTTTTACTGATTGTTTCCTTCTCAGTGAAGATTTTTATGTTGATGAGGTCCAAATAGTTCATTTTTGCTTTCATTTCCCTTGCCTACAGACACATGTCAAGTAAGAAGTTGCTGCAGCCAAGGTCAAAGAGGTTGTTGCCTGTTTTCTCCTCTAGGATTTTGATGGCTTCCTGTCTTACGTTTAGGTCTTTCACCCATTTTGGGTTTATTTTTGTGTATGGTATATGAAATTGGTCCAGGTTCATTCTTCTGCAGTTCACTGTCCAGTTTTCCCAACACCATTTTATGAAGAGACTGTCTTTTTTCCATTGTATATTCTTCCCTGCTTTGGTAAAGACTAATTGACCATATGTTTGTGGGTCCATTTCTGGGTTCTCTATTCTTTTCCACTGATCTATGTGGCTGTTTTTGTGCCAGTACCATACTGTCTTAACGATTACAGCTTTGTAATACAGCTTGAGGTCCAGAATTGTGATGCCTCCTGCTTTGGTTTTCTTTTTCAGGATTCCTTTGGCTATCTGGTGTCTTTGCTGATTCCATACAAATTTCAGGATTGTTTGTTCTAGCTCTGTGAAGAATGCGAGTGTTATGTTGATAGGGATTGCATTGAATATGTAGATTGCTTTGGGTAGTATCAACATGTTAACATTATTTGTTCTTCTGATCCATAAGCATGGAATGTTTTTCCATTTTTTGTGTGTGTGTGTGCCCTTGTCAATTTCTTTCATAAGCTTTCTATAGTTTTCAGTGTATAGATTTTTCACCTCTTTGGTTAGGTTTATTACTAGGTATTTTATGGTTTGGGGCACATATTGTAATTGTAAATAAGATCAATTCCTTGATTACTCTCTCTGCTTCTTCATTATTTGTGTACAGAAATGCAACCAATTGATTTTATATTCTGTGACTTTGCTGAATTCACATATCAGTTCAAGCAGTTTTTTGGTGGAATCTTTTGGGTTTCCACATAGAGTATTATGTCATCTGTGAAGAGTCAAAGTTTGACTTCCTCCTTGCCAATTTGGATGGGTTTTATTTCTTTGTGTTGTGTGATTGCTAAGGCTAGGACTTTCAACACTATGTTGAATAGCAATGGTGAGAGTGAACATCCTTGTCATGTTCCTGACCTTAGGGCGAAAGCTCTTAGTTTTCCCCCATTGAGGATGATACTAGTGGTGGTTCTTTCATCATACATGGCCTTTATGATCTTGAAGTATGATCCTTATATCCCTACTTTCTTGAGGGTTTTTATCAAGAGAGAATGCTGTATTTTGTCAAATGCTTTCTCTGCATCTATTGAGAGGATCACGTGGTACTTATTCTTTCTTTTTTTAATGTGATGTATCACACTGATTGATTTGCAGATATTGAACCAGCCCTGCATCCCAGCAATAAATCCCATTTGATTGTCGTGAATAATTCTTTTAATGTATTGTTGGAGCCAGTTTGCTAGTATCTTATGGAGAAATTTTGCATCCATGTTCATCAGGGCAATTGGTCTGTAGTTCTCCTTTTTAGTGGGGTCTTTGTCTGGCTTTGGAATCAAAGTGATGCTGGCCTCATAGAATGAGTTTGGAAGTTTGTTTGTTTGTTTGTTTTCATTTCTATTTTTTGGAACAGCTTCAAAAGAACAGGTGTTAACTCTTCTTTAAATGTTTGGTAGAAACCCCTGGAAAGTTATCCAGCCATGGACTCTCATTTGTTGGGATATTTTTGATTACTTATTCCATTTCTTTACTGCTTACAGGTCTGTTCAAATTTTCTATTTCTTCCTGTTTCAGTGTTGGTAGTTTATATGTTTCTAGCAATTTTTTCATTTTTTCCAGATTGCCCAATTGGTTGGCATATAACCATTCATAATAGTATCTTATTATTGTTTGTATTTCTGAAGTATTTGTTGTGATCTCTCCTTTTTCATTCATGATTTTATTTATTTGGGCCCTTTATTTTTTCTTATTGACCAATCTGGCTAGGGGTTTATCAATTTTGTTAATTCTTTCAAAGGAATAGCTCCTGGTTTCATTAATCTGTTCTACTGTTTTGTTTGTTTTTATATCATTGATTTCTACTCTAATCTTTATTATTTCCCTTCTTCTGCTGGTTTTGGGTTTTATCTGCTGTTCTTTTTCAAGCAATTTAAGGCATAAGGTTAAGTTGTGTATTTGAGACCTTTATTCCTTTTTTAGGAAGGCCTGGATTGCTATATACACTTCCCTCTTAAGACAGCCTTTGCTGCATCCCAGTGGTTTTGGGCTGTAGTGTTCTCATTGGCTTCCATGTACTTTTTAATTTCCTCTTTAATTTATTGGTTAATCCATTCATTCTTCAGTAGGATGTTCCTTAATCTCCAAGTATTCAAGGTCATTTCAATTTTTTCTTGTGGATGATTATAAGTTTCATAGTATTGCAGTCTATAAATATGCAAGGTATGATCTTGATCTTTTTGTATTTGTTGAGAGCTGATTTGCGACCCAGGATGTGATTTATTTTGGAGAATTTTCCAGGTGTACTCAAGAAGAATGTGTATTCTTCTGCTTTGGGATGAAATGTTCTGAATATATCTGTTAAGTCCATCTGGTCCAGCATATCATTCAAAGCCATTGTTTCCTTGTTGATTTTCTGCTTAGATGATCTTTCCATTGTTGTATGTGGGGTGTCAAAGTCCCCTACTATTATGGTGTTATTATCAAGGAGTTTATTTATGCTTATGATTAATTGATTTATATATTTGTGTGCTTTCAAGTTGGTGGCATAAATATTTACAATTGTTAGATCTTCTTAATGGATAGCTCCCTTAATTATTATACCATGCCTTTCTGCATCTCTTGTTACAGTCTTTATTTTAAAATCTAGTTTGTCTGATATAAGTAAGGCTACTCCAGCATTCTTTTGATGACCATCAGCATGATAGATGGTTCTCTATCCCTTTACTTTTAATATGCAGGTGTCTTTAGGTCTAAAATGAGTTTCTTGTAAGCAACATATAGATGGGTCTTGTTTCTTATCCATTCTGATACCCTATGTCTTTTGATTGAAGCATTTAGTCCATTGACATTTAGAATGAATACTGAAAGATACAAATTTAGTGCCATTGCTTTTCGTCTTTTTTGTTTTGTTTCATCTTTTCTCCAAAGAGTCCCCCTTAAAATTTCTTGCAGTGCTGGTCAAGTGGTCATGAACTCTTTTAGTGTTGTTTATCTGGGAAAATCTTTATTTCTCTTTCTATTTTGAATGACAGCCTTGCTGGATGAAGAATTCATGCCTGCATATTTTTCCAATTCAGCACATTGAGAATATCCTGCCACTCCTTTCTGGCCCACCAACTTTCTGTGTATAGGTCTGCTGTGAACCTGATCTGTCTTTCCTTATAGGTTAAGGACTTTTTTCCCTTGCTGCTTTCATGATTCTCTCCTTGTCTGTGTATTTTGTGAATTAGACTATGATATGCCTTGGTGATGGTCGTTTTTGGTTGACTCTAATGGAAGTTCCCTGTGCTTCTTGGATTTTGATGTCTGTAACCTTTCCCAGATTAGGAAAATTTTCTGCTATAATTTGCTCATATAAACTTTCTGCCCCCTTTTCTCTCTCTTCATCTTCTGGGATTCCTATGATTTTGGTTTTATTCCTTTTTAATAAGTCACTGAATTCTCTAAGTCTTGTCTCATGATCTTTTACCTTTGTTTGCTTTTTTTCCTGCTTCATTATTCTCCATAATTTTATCCTCTATATCGCTGATTCACTGCTCTGATTTGTCCATCCTTCCCATTGTGGTATTCTTTTGAGATTGCATCTCAGTTATACCATTTTTAATTTTGTCCTGTCTAGATTTTATTTATTTTACCTCTGCATAAAGGGATTCTATGCTTTTTCCAACCCCAGCTAGTATTCTTATTATCATGGCTCTAAATTCTAGTTCAGACATCTTGCTTATATCTGTGTTGATTTAGCCACTGGCTGTAATTTCTTCCCAACCTTTCTTTTGAGGTTAATTCCTTCATTTTGTCAATTTTGAGGAAGGAAAACAAAATTAATAAAATTAAAATTTGAAAATTAAAAACAAAACAAAAAATCATATAAAGGAAGCTAGATCCTAGGTGTGCTTTGGTCTGCTTGTTTAAAGAAGCTTGATAGAGAAAAAAGGGAAAGAAAAGAAAAAAATCATAAAATTTTAAAAATTAAAAAGTTATATAACAAAATAGAATAAAATGAAATGAAAATGAAAGAGAATGAAAATTTATAAAAAATAATAAAGTAAAAATAAAAATAAATTTTTCTCTTTCTGTATCCATGAAAAGGGGAAGAAAAGAAAGAAAGAAAAATGTTAACAATTTAAACAAAAACAGAAGCAAAGAATATGGACAAATAAATGAACCAGCAAACAGAATGAAACATGAATGAAGTATATCCAGTTTCTCCTAGAACTGAAACTATTAAGCACTCTATAGTCCATACACTAAGCAAGTACAGTGACTTGTGCTGGTCTTCTAGGGTATGTGCTTGGAGGGCACAGGTGGGTGAGTTTTGGTATAACAGCTCCATTCTCCACTAGATGGTACTGCTTATCTTATTGGGGTGGATCACTTTGGCATGCTTGTGAGAGACATGAAATTGCTTCACCCAGCTCTCTAGTTTCTGGCACAGGAACTTTGCACTATCACCCACCTGTAATCAAGCACCCCTCCTTTGTCTCAGGCCTCTGTCCACTCCCCAGCTCTACCCTGTCTGTATCCTAGTTGTCCACCTGCCAGGCGGCACCTCACTCCAGTGTTTTATCTCAGGTCAGGTTGTGTTTCAAAACCCCATGCTTCAGAAGACCCCTGTGGCTTGAACCCATGCCAACTTTCTGGGGGAGGTCTCACTGAGCAATGGCCAGTGACGGCTTGCCCTAGAAAATGTTAACATAATCAGGCAGCTGCAGAGGTTCAGAGATTATGGCAAATCACAACACACAGCCTGCTCTAGTGTCTTTATCCCAATACCAGCAAACGTGGGTGCTCTCCAGGGTCTTCTGGGACCTTTGCCTGTGAGGAAGCCATAAGGCCTCTACCAAATGCACTCCAAGCAGGGGAACCGCCTCTCCCTGTGTGGCACATGGACCCTTCAGAACCCACTGCTCGCTTCTGGGGATTCATCCTGCTTCCTCACCAGAGCACTGCCAGGCACTGAACTCTGAAACTTCAGACTCTGTGCTCCACTGTGTATAGAATTCTGGTGGTATTGAAACCTCTCCTTTCTTCCTGTCAATGGTTTTGGGGAACAGATTTCTTGTTCATTACCCTGTGAGTGTTTTCACTCTCTCTCTCTTTCTCTCCAGCTACTTTCGGGGGAATGTTTTTCTTGCATGATTCTAATGTGCCACACTCTCCCCCTTTCTTTTTCTCTGTCCTCTCTCTACAAAAAGAGCTCCCTACCCTCCACAGCTATTCTCTCCCCAGTTCACCTCTCTGCACCCATGTACCTTCTGAGTGTGGCTCAAGTTATGCAGATTGTCGTGTTAATCCCCATATCCGCTTCTTAGGTGTTCAAAATGGTTTGGTGCTTATCTCGCTGCATTTTCATGATGAGACAAGCTCAGGGTTTCCATGCTGCTCTGCCATCTTAACTCCTTGCCTCATCGTTCATTTTATAGCCATTCTCTCTTCTACTCTTTGATAATGGGTTGAGCTTTATACCCAATATAAACAAAACTGATTACCATTTTGGCACTTAAATATTATTTATCACAAAACAAAATAAAATATAATTTGATCTTTAAAGAATAAAATGCAATCATCAAACACCTATTTAAGGAAAGCATGCTTCAAGACCATAACGAACACTGAATTCTTTTAAAATATATTTTGACTTATATTTATTTCTTTGGGTCACAATTATCTTTCATTTCTTTTTAATGTTCCTCTCTTTCTGTACTTTTTCTTCATTTTTTTATATTAAATGTTTTAATATTGGCTTGATAAGTGGTAACATTCTGATCAACTATCAATACAAAAAGAGGTTTTAACCTCATACTGAAGTGATAGTTTGGTAAGAAGTGGGTATTGAATTTTTCTTCAAAATGTCTTCCCTTGGAATTTTTAAGGTAATTCTTCACTGACTTCAAGCAGCATTAGTTCCTGATCATGTCAATAGGATTATTTCTTTTATCTTCTTTTATATATATAGCATTTTATTTTGAAATAATTATGAATACACAGGAAGTTGAAAAGGTAGTACAGAGGAGTCTCATATGCTTTTTGCCCAGTTTCCCCTAATGGTTACATTTTACATAATTATAATACATTACCCAAACCCTGAATTTGACATGTGCGCAATGTGTTCATATGGTCCTATGCCATTTGATCACGTGTGTACACTTGTATAACCACCACCACAATCAAGTTGCAGAACTATCCCATTACCACAATGTTCTTCCCTGTGATGGTCATTTATACTCACACCCATCACCTTTCCCTCACCATCTCTAACCTCTGGTAACCACTATTCTGTTTTCCATCCCTATAATTTTGTTGTTTTGCTAATATTACATAAATGTAATCAACAGAATATGACTTTTGGAGACTGGATATTTTTTTCATTCAGAATAACACATTTGATATCTATCTAACTTGTGTGTGTCAGTGGTTCTTTTCCATGTATTTCAGAGTAGTAATTCTGTGGTATGGATGGTTTAACCATTCACCCACTGAGAAACTTTAGGCTATTTCCTGTTTTTGACTATTATAAATAAAGCTGCTAATAAAATATATGTACAGGTTTTTACAGACATAAATTTTCACTCCTCTGGACTGACTGTCCAGGAATGGAATTGCTAGTTTGTATAATAAGTGTCTATTTTGTTTTTTAAAACTCTTAGGGGTGCCCTGTGGCTCAGCTGGTTAAGTGTCCAACTCTTGATTTTGGCTCTCCTCATGTTCTCACAGTTCATGAGATTGATCCGCACATCAGGCTCTGCACTGGCAGCATGGAGCCTGCTTGGGATTCTGTCTCCCTCTCTCAAAATAAATAAATAAACATTTAAAAAATAAAATAAAATTCTCAAACTATTTTTCAGAGTGGCTTTACCATTTTATATTCTCATTAACAATATGTGATCCAATTGCTCCTTATTCTTGCCAGTATTTCCAATTGTCACTTTTTAGTTTTTCAAATAGTTGCCTGTGATGTCTAATTGTAGTCTCTATTTCTATGTCTCCAATGGCAAATGTTGAAGATCCTTTCATGGAATTATTTGCCACCTGCATATCCTGTTCAGTGATATGTCTCTTCATGTCTTTGGCCATTTTTTGTTTTATGTTTGTCATTTTCTGAATATTGAGTTCATTATATATTCTAGATATAGTTTCTTTCTTAAATATGTGGTTTGCAAATATGTCCTCTCAGTCTGTAGCTTGTCTTTTCACTCTCTGAAGAGGTTCTTTTGTTGAGCAAAAACTTTGATGAAGTTGATGGAGTCTAATTCATCAATATTTTTCTTTTATTCATTACATATTTAGTGTCATGTCTAAGAACTATTTTCAAAAGCCATATGACTCAGGGTGCCTGGGTAGCTCAGTTGATTAACTTACCAACTCTTGATTTTGGCTCAGGTCATGATTTCATGGTTTGTGAGCCCCCTGCTGTGTGCTGTCATTGTGCAGCTTGCTTGGGATTCTCTCTCTCCCTCTCTGTATGCCCCTCCTTGGTTCTCTCCCAAAATAAATAAATTAAAAAAAATAAAAAACCTTATTTCCAAAAGATTTTCTCTTATATTTTAAAAGTTGCATTTGTTTACATTTTACATTTAAACAATAATTAATTTTGCTTTAATTTCTGTGACTATGCAAATGCTGAAGGGGTATTTGTTAAAAGACCATCGTTCCTCCACTGACTTTCTTTTATGTCTTCACCAAAAATTGGTTAGTCATATTTATGTGGGACTATATATGATTTCTCTATTCTATTACAATGATCCATTTGTCTACACTTCCTCTAATACCACACAATCTTGATTAGTATGACTATACAATAAGCCCTGAAGTCAGGTAGAATGATTCCTCCCATTTTATTCCCCATTTTGAAGTTAATTAGCTTAATTAGCTATTCTAAATTTTAGGTATTCTAAAACTTATATGCAAATTCTATATTTTATCTGTAATATATAAATATAAAATAGTAAAAAAAGTATTTAAAATACTATGTTTTATACTATTTCCATATAAATTTTAGCATCTTTCTATCCATATCTACAAAAAAGTTTCTGGGATTTTAATAGGAATTTTCTGTAATAATTTATATATTACTTTGAAAAGAGTTGATACCTTTACTGTGTTGAATCTTCCAACCCATGGACACATATTAGCTTTCCATCTATTCAGATATTCTTTGCTTTATTTTATCAGCATCATTCGGGGTTTGGCATAGTAATCCTAGACACTTTGAGCAACTGCAAATAGTATTACATTTTTATTTCTGTGTCTATATATTCATTTTTCACATATGGGAATACACTGATTTTTTGTATGTTGGTCTTATATCCTGAAATTTTACTGAATTCACTTCATAATTCTAGAAGTATTTTTTTTCTGTTTTTGTTTTTGGGTTTTTTGGGTTTTTTTTTTTTTTTTTGGTACATTCATTGGGATTTTCTATATGGGTCATTGTGTTATATGCAAAGCAGAACAGTTTTATTTTTTCCTTTCTGATCAGTATGTCTCCTGTTTCCTTTTCTTGCTTTGCTGTACTGGCTAGACCTTCCAGTGCTATGCTGAATACAAGTAATGAAAGTGGACATCTTTGTCTTGTTCCCACTCTTAGGTGAAAGTATTCACTTTTTCATATATAAGTAGAATGTTAGCTGTAGGTATGTATTGTTCTGGACATGTTCATTTTCAAGTTGAACATCTCTTTTCCTAGTTTTCTGAGAATTTTTGTCATGAATTGGTGCAGAATTTTGTCAAATATATTTCTACATCCATAATATGAGTATGTAATTTTTTTCCTTTCGCCTGTGAATAAGGTATAATGCACTGTTTGATTTTCAAATATTGAACAAGCATTGCATTCCTCCAAATACAATGGCCTCTGTGTGTGTTTTTTTTTTTAATATTGCTGAATATCTACTTGCTAAGTTTGTTAAGATTTTGGCTTCTCTATTCCTGTGGGATATTAGTCTGTGGTTTTCTTTTTATGTACTGTCTCTGTCTAGTTTTGATATGAGGATAATACATTCTTGAAATGAGTTAGGAAGTCACTCTTCCTCTTCAACCTTGTGGTAGCTACAGACCTTATTTTAATTACTCTAAATGTTTGGTAGAATTTTATAGTGAAATTCTCTGGGCTTGGGAATTTCTTTTTTAGTAAATTTTAAAGTATGAATTCAAATTCTTTAATACTTGTAGGGCTATTCAAATTATGAATTTCATATTGGGTGAGCAGGTAATATGTACTTTTTTAGGAAGTGCTCCATCTCACGACAGTTATAAAATGTATGGAGTTATTGGTGGTATTTCCTTATTATTCTTTAACGTCTGCAAGATTCTGTAGTTACACTTCTTGTTTCATTTCTGCTGTTAGTAATCTGTGCTTTCTCTTTATTCTTTGTCAGTCTTGGAAGATGCTTGTAAATTTTATCTTTCCAAAGATTCATTTTTTTCACTGATTTTCTCTGTTTTTTCTGTTTACATTTTATTGATTTCTGCTCTTAGCTTTATGATTTCACTTATTCTGCTTGCTTTGAGATTATCTCAGTCTTCTTTTTATTTCTTGAAGTGGCAGTTCAGATTATTGATTGGAGAATCTGTGTTTTCTAAAGTAAGCACTGAACGGTATAAAATTCCCTTGTATCACTGCTTTCCATGCATCCAAAAATTTTAATATTTTGTATTTTTATCACCATTCAGTTGACTGTCTTTTTACATTTCCTTTGAGACTTCCTCTTTGACCCATGAATAATTTAGAACTGTGTTGTGTGGTTTCCAAGTGATTGGAGATTTTTGTTCACCTGTTTTTGATTTCTACTCTGATTCCATTGTGGTTGAAGGATATACTCTATGGTTTCAACTCTTTTATTTATTTATTTTTTAATGTTTATTTATCTTTGAGAGAGAGAGAGAGAGAGAGAGAGAGAGACAGACAGACAGACGGTGTGTGAGCGGGGGAGGGACAGAGAGAGAGGGAGAGGCAGAATCCGAAGCAGATTCCAGGCTTTAAGCTGTCAGCACAGAGCCCGATGTGGTGCTCGAACTCACAAACCAGGAGATCATGACCTGAGGCAAAGTCAGATGCTTAACCGACCGAGCCACCCAGGTGCTCCAGGTTTCAGTTCTTTTAAATTTATTGAAGTTTTGGGGCGCCTGGGTGGCTCAGTCAGTTAAGCGTCAGGCTCAGATCATGATCTTCCGGCCCGTGAGTTTGAGCCCCGCGTCAGGCTCTGTGCTGACAGCTCAGAGCCTGGAGCCTGCTTCGGATTCTCTGTCTTCCTCTCTCTCTGCCCCTAACCCACTTGCATTCTGTCTCTATCTCTCTCAAAAATAAATAAATATTAAAAACATTTATTTAATTAAAAAAATTATTAAAGTTTTCTCTATGTCCCAGGATATCTTGGTATATGTGCAATATATATGTATTCTGCTGTTGTTGAGTGGATTGTTCATTATATGTCAGATCTTGTTGGCTGAAGACATTGTTAAGTTGTATATTCTTGATAATTTTTTTTTATTCTATCAATTTTTGAGAGAGAGGTGTTGAAGTTTCTTTTGTATTTTTTTAGAGATTTCTCTCAGTTTTTCTTCACATATATTGCAGCTCTACTGTTTAGTACATACACATTTAGAATTTCTATGTCTTCTTGCTTAATTGATCCTTTCTCATTACATACTATCTCTGTGGAAATTTTGTTTGTATTCCACATTACCTGATATTAATATAGTCAGTCAATATAGTCATTCTTGCTATCTTTTGATTAATTTTCGCATGGTATAAGTTTTACCATTTTTTTATGTCTAGCATATGTATATTATTATAATTGAAGTGAATTTTTTATAGAAACAGACATGTAAATGAGACTTCAGGAAGTAGAACTTTAGTTCACAGTTTTTCAGTACTATATACCAAAGTCACATGACCTTGGATCTTCAGAGAGAAAAAAATTATTTAAGTGAAAATTTTACATAATGCTCACGTTGTGATAACCATTCTAAATGACCATCTGACTGTGAGATCAGTACTCAGACAAAATCTCCCTTCAATCACTGTACATTTTTTAAATAAATATTTATTGGGTGCTAATTATATTACTGAAACTGTTCCATATATGTTGGACAGAAAGAGACAAAGAAGGAAATTATCATAAAGGCTTTAATAAAAATAATATGGGGTAACATAAACAAAAGTGATTTCAAAATGTTCTATAATTCTGTGGTTGGTGAAGAGATCTTAAAAGATATGTCAATCTTTGAGTGGAAATGTGAATATCAAGCAAAATATATACATGCTAAAAATTATGGCAGATTTGTAAAGAGGAGCTGTGTAAATAAAGACAGTCAGATTTTACTGATCAAAATGTATAAAATTGTGATAAGACTTTCTCAGAAAATAGTTCCTCAAAATCAAAAAATAAAAAAATTGTAGAAATTGTCTTTGTCAAAAGACTCTTCAACCTTCCAGTAAAACATATAATGCTCTTTTATTAACACACTACAGTCACTCTGAAGTTTTCAAATTGCCATTTTGGCCTACTTTATATTTGGCTTTTATTTGTTAAAGCAGTTTATAATGTATGCTGAAAGTTTTATGACCAATATATTTTGCCTTGAACTTAGTATCTTCGTGCTGTAGCTTATTTTTTTTTTTTTTCTTTAACCATATAGTGGGCTTACATTACCATCCAGGGCATTCTCAATTATTTACAAGGGAATATGTAATTGTTTAAACAACTTTTTTAAATGTTTATTATTGAGAGGAAGAGAGTGTGAGCAGGGTAGGTGCAGAGAGAGTGGGGGACAGAGGATCCAAAGCAGCCTCTGAGCTGACAGCAAAGAGCCTGATATGTAGCTGGAACCCATAAACTTTGAGATCATGACCTGAGCTGAAATCAAGAGATTGATGCTTAACCTACTGAGCCAGCCAGACACCCCTATGTAATTATTAAAAATTAATACAGTCACTGAATTGATTCTTTTTAATTTTTTAATGTTTATTCATTTTTGAGAGACAGAGACAGAGCATAAGGGAGGGGGAGAGAGAGAGAGAGAGAGGGAGAAAGACACAGAATTCGAAGCAGGACCCAGGCTCCCAGCTGCCAGCACAGAGCCTAACCCAGGGCTCAAACTCACTGACTGTGAGATTATGACCTGAGCCAAGTCAGACGCTTAATCAACTGAGGACCCGGGCACCCCTGAAATGATTCTTTAAAGGAAATTTGCCCTTTATATATTATTATGTGTTAGTATTATCACAACAGGTCAAAAGCTCTAGCTGAAGATACCACATTTAAATATGGAGCTGCTTTTTCTGACTTGAGGCAGGATTTATAGGCCCAGGTCAGTTAGCACCTGTGTTCACGTAGGTCAAACATCGGTACTTGTGATGTTGGTAAGAAAAATGGATAAAATCATAAAAATTCATTGTATCATCAAGAGAGAAGGTTGGAACAAGAAATTTACAAGTAGGGCTATCATAATTTTCATGTGGAGCTATGTGTGACCTTTGTTATACTATCTTCTATGGAATTTGGGAGGAAAACTGTTGTTTAATTAATACCTTTTATTAGTATTAACTCACCCATAATGCCAAGACATATACTCAATTACTTCCTAGTTTACTTGGAATCCCCTCCCCCTCAATATTTTCGACAATTTTAAAATTAAAAATAAAATGAACCTTTCATATATGCAAAGGACCACCTAAGCAGCCTTGTATGTCCTGTTAAAAGTTACACAGAAACACTTCTAGAGCAGCCATCTCCAAGAAAAGCAAACACACACAGAGGACTTCCTGATAAATACAGACCTCCATGTCACTGGTAGAACATCTCCCAAATTAATTTCTGAAAATGAGCAATTATTTACCTTCAATACTCAGAACTCACCTCATCACAAAGGAGGTCACTGTTTCTAGTGCCCGTTTTATCACAATCACAGGGTTTGCAAACATCTACGGCGGAAGTATCTGCACCAACTCGGCGGAAAAAGTAATCCTTACACAGCTCACAGTTCCTTCCTGCGGCAGGGAAAGGTTATGCATTATGACTTCCAATTCATTAAAATCAGCTGCATAATTCAAAATTAAAGACTGTATTCCTTTGAGGGAATTCTATAATTTTCGGGACGTCCATTTTAATGCACCTTTCATCTCTACCTGCCAATTTAGTGATCCAGAGCATATGAAACAATGAACCTGTTACAAACTGTGCTTTACTTCATTAAACGCCCATCTGTTATGTAATACCACACTTCTAAAAAGCTCTGCTTTGTTGGGGCCCATCCATTTTGAAAGTCTTTGCTTCCAAATTTAAAAACTTTTCTTTATTTCTAGGACTAGGCACTTAATCTAAATCAAATATGAGAAATGTTTATATGTGTGGTAGGTGATGGCCATACAGTTGGAAGCAAGTATGTGTGCAGTATTGGAAATATTATTCAAGCACTAGATCTTGTTTAAAAAAAAGGACACTGTTCCAAATATAATTTATTATTCTATATTAACATTATTAAAAGCAAAAGTTTCTGCTGCTTATTGCCATTATTTTTTTTATTTCAAATACCAAAATATAAATTTATTATGTTTAGATATACCAAATGCGTTTCATATTAAATATTAGAATAGACTGAGATGTTAGAAATATGAGGTAATTCCCATAGTTTACAATTTATTATTTAGAAATTTTCTCTTGACATTTTATATAAGAAAAAACTTAAACTTCAGGGAGCTTCTAAAGTAAATGTGAGTAGTATATAAGATCACTGAAAGGAGCTGAAATAAAACTCAAGACTATCAATTCCCCCTTAAACATTATGCACTCTGTTCAAATACTGTTGAAATTGGCTCAATATCAAAAGACTATAGAAATAACTTAATCAAGTAAAAAACACATCCTGATGGATATTGGCCATGGACTAATTAAAAATTAAATGGATTTATAATATTTCTAGAATATATCTATTTGCATATGCTGATGACTCCCAAATTTCTATCTTTAATCTAGAAATTTCTTTATTTATCATTCAATGAATATTTATTGAGTGATTACCATGTTTCAAACACTGAGCTAAATGCTGAGGAATACAGTAGCAGGCCAAATACACATTGTACCCTTTCATAGAGCTTTCTTACAGTCTGGTGGGTAAAATGAATTCTAATTAAACAATTACAGGAATAAATATGCATTTACCAATTGTGATAAACATAAGGTGCCACTAAAGTGTATAGATGATAGTGATCTGTCCTGAGGCATCACAAAAGGCTCTTTTTGAGAAAGGAGCTTCAAAACTGTGTTTCCAATTGCCCGCAAGAGTTTCTCTTATCTCTTGGGAAACACTGTGAATATTTCCAAAACAGAACTTGCCATCTTCTCCCTAAGCTTCTCTGAACCTCTTGTGTTTCCTATCTCAATGGTTAGCACCAACATTGACCCTCCTACTCAAACTGGAATGTTAGAATTGCAACTTGACTCTTTCTTTGCCTTATCTACACCCTACACTTTTGCTCAGAAAACACAGTCCCTTTCCATTCCAAATATCTCTTGGATCCAATTCTCTATATCCACATGATCTCAAATGTACTCTAGAATTCTTTCTTACCTGGACTACTGCAGTATCCCAAACCACTTTTGGCTCTCTCAAATTCTTCTCAACTTTATAACCAGATTGGTTATAAACACGAAACTTTTTATGTCCCTTTCCTATAAAATACCTTCTATTAACCTGAGGATAGAAGCCAAACTCCTTAGCACAGTTTATACAGTCTTCCAGATCTGGCCCCTGACTTCCATCTTAGCACCTTTACTTACTCTCTCCCATCTTCCCTTACATCAGTTCTTTCAGGGTGCCATGTTTCTCCCTCCTCTAGGCCATTGCACATCTGTATCTCTTACTAGAAATCTTTGTCAACTCCCTAATTCTCCTCCTCTCTCCTCCACCTGGTTAGCTCCTACTACATTTGCCCTATCTTAGCACTCCTCAGACAAGTTTATAATTGTTCCTTCAATAGTGCGCCTTTCAGGGGCATCTGGGTGGCTCAGTCAGTTAAGCATCCAACTTCGGCTCAGGTCATGATCTCACAGTCTGGGGGTTCACATGCTGCATTGGATTCTGGCCTGACAGCTCAGAGCCTGGAGTCTGCTTAGGATTCTGTGTCTCCCTCTCTCTCTGCTCCTCTCTCTCTCTCTCTCTCTCTCTCTCTCTCTCTCTCTCTCAGAAGTAAACATTAAAAAAATAGAGTGCCTTTCCTACTATATAATAATCCACAGAAAGACAGGAAAATTCATCTTTTTCATCGTTATATTCCTAGCACCTAGCCACGTTCTCATGACATTTTAGGTCATCAGTAATTATCCAATAAATTCATTCATGCTTCAGGGTGGCACACTTTCAAATCCATCAGACTTGGACCATTTTATTTTGCAAATTGAGATGTTTCCTATTTCTGCTTTTAATTTACGAGCCCATCAGAAAATGGTAATTTTCAATGAAAAGTCAAAGTGCTATATGTTTTTTAAGGTTTTTTATTTATTTATTTATTTTGAGAAAGAGAGAGCATGAGCAGGGGAGGGGGGTAGAGAGAGAGGGAGAGAGAGAATTCCTAGCAGGCTCTGAGCTGACAGGGCAGACATGAGGCTCAGTCTCATAACTGTGAGATCATGACCTGAGTTGAAATCAAGAGCCAGATGCTTAACTGACTGAGCCACCCAGGTGTCCTGCTATCTCATTTTATAACAAGATTTTGATAATCATCTTCTTTGTTTCATTAGCATTTTTAAAAAGAGTATTCCCAGATTACCAGATTCAGGCCAATTTTGAGTGAATATAAATGGCACTACATGCAAATTCAGACATAATGGAAGATCAAGGTCACACAAAGAAACTTATTTTAAGGGTATACATATTCAAACTAATATTTCCTGAGTTTTCTAAAATATACTCATGGTTTAATAAAATGACATGTACTTTAAAAAAATAAAACTGTCTTGAAAAGATATAGTCTAAGATTTGAGTGTGTTTCTGAAAACTACCTGATTATTTAGAAAACTAAACAAGCTTTAGTTTTCAAACCTACAAGTACCATTTCTTTAAGTTTTTATTTAAATTCCAGTTAGTTAATATACACTGCAATATTAGTTTCCAGTACAATATAGTGATTCGACACTTCCGTAGTGCTCATCACAACAAGTGCCCTCCTTAATCCCCATCACTTATTTAATTAACCCATTCTCCCACCCACCTCCCCTTTGGGAACTATCAGTTTGTTCTCAATAGTTAAGAGTCTGTTTCTTGGTTTCTCTCTCTCTCTCTCTCTCTCTCTCTCTCTCCCTTTGCTCATTGTTTCGTTTCTTAAATTCCACATATGAGTGAAATCATATCAAGGCACTTTCTTAAGTAAGATAGCAATAACATAATTTAAAATGATTGCATTGCATGAAGAAGCACATGGACCTCAAAGGCCAAATCAGCCTTGGTTATTTGTTATCCATGATTGCTAGTTACCTGTGGTGTTATGTTCACAATCATCACAGACCCCTCCACCTCCTCTGTGGTGCTCAAATGGAAATGGGTCCACTGAGATGTTGTAGTGGCAGCTTCTGGAATGGTTGTTGCATTGACAAGGTTTGCAGTTGAAAGCATGAACTTGATCACCTTGGCGGAAAGGCTTATCATTATAAAGAGGCAAGCAGTGATCACACTGAAACAATAAAGTAACAGAACAATAAAGAAATATAAAAAAGTGATTTTTGTCTTTAGATTTATATATCAGGCACTTTCACTAGACATAAAACTAACATCAAAGAGTTAAAAGAAAAAATTGTTTTTGAAAAAATGTTTTATAAATCAGAAATTAGCATATTATAGGTAGTATGAAATTATAAGTGTGCATACAAGCTGAAATTATGCAAAATGGTGTGAATAACCAGTGGGAAAAGTTTATGATTGTTCCATAATCTTTAATTTTTTTTGTCAAAACATTAAAATTTGGCTTCCAGTTTTAGGTTCCATAAGTAAAGAGCCTGGAGTCACCACTCCATCCTAACAAGTAACAAGCTGAACAGACTGAAAAATCACCAACTCTTCTTGGATCTCTAAGGGGAAAAATGGGACAAACAGCTGTCCCCAAGGTTGAAAAAGCAGACTGACAGATACAGGGAGTCTCAGTGACAAAAGCAGAGACTCACCAGCAGAAGACTCCATGGGAACCAGTTTCAGGGGAAAAATGAAGACGTATCTGTACTTAACAATTTGCTGGAGATTCAATAGCAATACGTCTGAGAAATGACGTCTCCAAGGGGGACCTAGTTACAAAGGGTGCTCCCATCCATTTTGTGGCATTTACCTCCAGGAGCCTGACCAGGTTCTCGTAGTAAATATCAGGAGAATATTACCTAATGCTTCTGGCAGAAAGAGGGAGAGGGAGTAATTTTGAAATAAATTAGTGCTCACTGCTCTTTTCAAAATGTATTTATTTATTTAAGGCAGAAAAAGAGATAGAGAAAGCAGAAGAGGGGCAAAAAGAGAGGGAGACAGAGAATCTGAAGTAGGCTCTGTGCTGACAGCAGAAAGCCCAATGGGGTGGGGGTGGGGGCTCGAACTCATGAACCATGAATGAGATCATGACCTGAGTGAAAGTTGGACACTTAACCAACTGAGCCACCCAGGTGCCCCTCACTGTTGTTTTTAATGGTATTTACCCTCAGGAGAAATTAGTTAAATATAGCCTAACCTGCTGGGGAATTTTCTGAGCTAAACCAACTTCGAGAAGAGAAATACTCAACTCCAGCCCACTCCAGACATCCTGCCCACCTATAGGTGGTAGAGACAGAGAAGCACATGTGAAGTTCACAGCCCAGAAGCACAGGCTCACTAAAAGACTAATCATAGGACTATATAGTACTTCCCCCACAGTTCACCACAATGCTAAAGGCCTGTATATAACAGTTGCTTTTACCAGGCACTTCTATCTATGAAGAAAAAACTACAAGGAACACTAAAGGCAAAAATCCCCACAAAAAACCAAAAAAATTAAAAAACATGCCACACACACAGTTTGAAAAGAAAGAGCAAGCATCAGAATCAGATATGTCAGGGATGTTGGAATTATCAGACCAGGAATTTAAAATATCTGTGATTAAAATGCCAAGGGCTCTGATGGATAAAGAAGACAGCATGCAAGAAAAGATGGGCAACGTAAGCAGAGAGATAGAAATCCTAAGAAAGAAACAAAAAGAAAAGCTAAAGATCAAACAGAAATGAAGACTCTCTTTGATGAGCTTATTAACAGATTGGACTCAGCAGAGGAAGGAATTTCTGAGGTAGATGATGTATCAATAGAATCCTCAAAAACTGAAAAGCAAAGAGAATAAAAACTGAAGAAAAAAAAAAAAAACAGACAAGCCAAGGACAATGGGACAACTATAAAAGGTATAACATACACATAATGGTAACACCAGAAGGTTAAGAGAGAAAGGAATGGAAGAAATATCTGAAACAATAATGACTGAGAATTTCTTCAATTTAATGTGAAACACCAAACCACAGATCCAGGAAGCTTAGAGAACACCAAGCAGGATAAATACTAAAAACAAAAAACAAAACAGGAGTGCCTGGATGGCTCAGTCAGTTGAGCGTCCTACTTCAGCTCAGGTCATGATCTCAGTTCGTGGTTTCAAGCCCCATGTTGGGCTCTGTGCTGACAGCTCAGAGCCTGGAGCCTGCTTCAGATTCTGTGTCTCCCTCTCTCCCTGCCTCTCCCCTGCTCATGCTCTGTCTCTCTGTCTCTAAAAAAATATAAACATTAAAAGAAATTAAACAAAACAAGACAGCAAAATCTGTACCTGGACCCAGAGTTTTTAAACTATAAAAAATCAAAGATAAAGGAAAAATCCTGAAAGAAGACAGTTTTAAAAACATCTGACCTGTAGAATCACAAAAGAATTACATCTAACTTCTCAAAAACCATGCAAGTAAGAGGAGAGCAGAGTGAAATGCCTAGGTGTCAAGAGAAAAAAGTCACCAACCTAGAATTCTGTACCCCGCCAAATTATGCTTCAAAAGTGAAGGAGAAATAATCACTTTCTCACACAAACAAAAATTGGAATTTGTTGCCAGTAGATCTGTCTCACAAGAAATGTTCAAATTTCTTTAGAGAGAAGAAAAATACTGTAGGTCAGAAACTCAGATCTACATAAAGGAAGAGCATCAAAGAAGGAATAAGTGAAGGTAAAACTTTAAAAATGTTCCATCAGTTATAAACATGAAGGGATTTAAAATATAATAAACTAACACTTAGTAGACTGTAAGTTAACATTTGAAACTTTGTGAATTAAATTGTATTTCCTGTAAAAAAAATTGAGTAGCTTGAATAGTGTTTGCTTTCTTATCCTATAACTCTATAACTTTCCATTCTGAGCAAGCATCTTTTCTATGCCTTGGTGAATTATCATATTGCTTTGTAAGTATGGATCCATCATTTTTTTAATGTTTATTTTATTTATTTATTTATTTTTAATTTTTTTTAATGTTTATTTATTTTTGAGACAGGGAGAGACAGCATGAATGGGGGAGGGTCAGAGAGAGAGGGAGACACAGAATCCGAAACAGTCTCCAGGCTCTGAGCTGTCAGCACAGAGCCCAACGCGGGACTCGAACTCATGGACCGCGAGATCATGACCTGAGCTGAAGTCGGACGCTTAACCAACTGAGCTACCCAGGCGCCCCTATTTTATTTATTTTTGAGAGAGAGAGAGAGAGAAAGAGACAGTGAGAGTGGGGACAGTGAGAGCAGAGACAGAAGGAGACAGAGAATCCCAAGCAGGCTTCACACTGTCAGCATAGAGCCCCAATAGGGGCTCGAACCCACAAACTGTGAAATCATGGCATGAGCCAAAATCAAGAGTCAGACACTTAATCAACTGAGCCATCCAGCTGCCGCCCAACTTCCATCATTTTAATCTTTGCACTTCCAGTGTCATCTTCACCCTATTCCTCGTAACCACTGTGCTCATATTTACACAAATGTAAAATGCAGCTTTTTATCCGCTGCACATACAGAGTCTTTCAAATGGTGGCACCGGTCAGCTACATCTTCTGTGAAGAAAGAAATGCTCAATTCCCCTTTTTGCATATTCCTGTTTCTGAAATGTCACATGGGTTTATTCCTGACAGACTAGGAAGCAGCACAACTGCAAGCTCTTTAGGAATGAACTCAACGGATGTGTACCAACCAATCACCAACAGACTGAAATAAGAGACATGATTGGTCACTGATCATGATGTGCACTCATTCTTTCCATAATTTGTAGACTGAAGAGCCAGAAGCTAAATCTGTACTTTATAAAATTACTCACCATTAATATACCATGAAAACTAATATTTTAACCATACTGTTGGAATATTGCGTTGTCTAACTAAACTATGGAAACTGAAATTTATGTATATTGGAACTCTGCAGAGTAAATATTTTTTTAAATTTTTTTTTTTTCAACATTTTTAATTTATTTTTGGGACAGAGAGAGACAGAGCATGAATGGGGGAGGGGCAGAGAGAGAGGGAAACACAGAATCGGAAACAGGCTCCAGGCTCCGAGCCATCAGCCCAGAGCCTGACGCGGGGCTCGAACTCACGGACCGCAAGATCGTGACCTGGCTGAAGTCGGACGCTTAACCGACTGCGCCACCCAGGCGCCCCTGCAGAGTAAATATTTTTAAAGATTTTGTTACATATGGCCAAATTCCTTCTAGAAAATTAAATTTATAGTCCCACCAGAAATATATGAGAATGTCCATTTTATGTTCTGTTCAACCTAAAACTGCTATTATCTCTTCATGATTTTTAGAAAAATATTAATCACTGTTTTGGTAGGTATGTCTTTTGTTACCAGTAAAGCTATATGTTTTTCATCTGGTTCTTGGCCAAATATAATATTTTTTGAGGAAACTTTTCATTTGTATTTTGCATATATTTTTGTGTTGATTTTAAATCTTATCACATATTAAATACATTTTTCTTTTGCCAGTCAAATAGGATTTAGTTCATAATTTTCTATATATAATTTTTTTTTCTTTTACTTTACTTCTAGTTTAGTGGCCAAAATTTTCAGTAAAACAGGTAATATACATGGCAGTTATAATGGTAGACATATTTGCATTATTTCTGAATTTAATGGAAATGTTTTTAATGTTCCAACTTTTCTAATGATGTTGACTATACCAGGTAAATTATCATTTAAAAGAACAAATATATCCTGAAATTAATAAGATCTTTTTATATTAAACATGAGAAATATATTGTCAAGTTTGTTAAATGTCCTGATTTAATTATTTGACCTAGTGTATTAATAAATTGTTATAGGATAATAAATTAATTCCAATCTATGCTTGCATTCTTAATTAACATCATTAATGGTAAATCATGGCTAAAATTATTTAAGATTTTAAATTTATATTCATAAATTAACTTGTTCTATGTTTTTATAAAGACATTAAAATAAATAAAACCCTAACATTTTAATGCAGAATCAGTATGTGCTTCAACTTATCAAGTTAACTTTAAAATCTGAGTGATCAGAAAATTCATATTTTGTACACACATTAAAACCTACTAGTTTGTCAAGTTATGTTGCTTATAAAGTATGACTGATTCAAGATTTAAAATAATATATACATACATAACAGAATTTCTGAATTATTTTTCTTACACCCCCCCCCACCATTTTCTGCTATAAAATAATGTGACTTCTGAAAGTGCCCAGCTTTTCTCAGAGTTACATATTTAAATGATGAATTAGGAGAGTCAAGCCACGTAAAGTCTCAGAAAGCCCCCCTATCTATTCATAACAATGATCCTTTGAAATTTTTATTTTTTTAAGATTATTAAAAACTATTTTGATATTTTGGACAAGAAAGGTCATTTCCTTTTACTATTTTCTGCAATAAACATTTAATATGTTAGAGCAGTTTGACATATTTCATAATCATTACTTGGACAAACTGTAGTCTAAAGCATTTTTTACCAGGATTTTTTTTTCCTCCACTAGTTCATAGTTGAACAATTTCCTCCCTTAATATTTTTAAAGTTGGAAAGAAAAAGTATATAAAAATTTAATTGTCCAATGTGTTGCTGTTCTGTGGTATTCTGAAATTTTTAGCATGAAAGCACATAGTTTTGTTACTTAGCCAAGGAAAAGGAAAACAAAAGACAGAGAGAGGAAAATGAGATGGAAACATCAATATTTTCCCATCAGGTAATGCTTAATTCCAATAATTAGTAAAGAATTCACTCTTACATATTGGTAAATTTTTGAAAACCTTTATTATATTCTTTTTGGAATAGAAGATTTTTTTTTTATTTGCTGAAGATTCTTTCTCCCCAAAACCTTTTCTCACCCTTGGCACTGGGATACCTGTACTTTTTCTCCTCCCACAGCACTCCATACCCTGACCATGTTCCTATTGTTTTGAAGTGAAATTATTGCTTTACTTACATGTATCTTCCAGGAGTTACAAGTTACTGACTTTTGTACTCCCTGTGTCATCTGCATAGAAGCTTACTAGACAATTGCTAAGCTGTTAACTGAAAATTCACATTTAATAAATATAGTAATATCCAAAATAGTCATTCTTAAGAAAATTTAGAGAGGGGACACAATGGAAAAAATTTATAAATAGGGTAAGGTTTATATAAAGACTTCAAAATTGGATGTTATTAGATGATTTTCAATAAACAATTCACAAATATAATAGTCATTTTGTAAAAGAAAGTTATGTAGCAATCTATAAGAATATTGTCAATTATGGATCGTTGGCCAAAAAAATAAAAAAACAATTAAAAGCAGGGGAACAAACCTCTTTGAGTTTTATTTCACCAGCAATAATCACTTGCAAATCAAATTATATAGAATTCAATGTTAGATCTTAGGCATATGCTTGAAGTCAGACGTTTTAGTTCAATTACTGGTGCTGCCACTAACAGTAAAAGGTAAGATGAAATGCAGACTTTCTGTATGCTGCACCCTCTCTCAAGCATTTAACATGGATTATTTCATTGAATCCTTTAGCCTTTGGATCATATAAGTATCTCACATCTGATTTCTGTTTGTTGATTTGTTAGCCCTGTGCTCTCACATAATTAATTCTACCTCTTTAAGCCTTATTTTTGTTATTTATCACATGGGGTAATAACACCTGACTCATAGAATTGTTGTAAAGATCAAGTGCTTAGCAGAGAGTCTATCACATAGTAAGCTTTTAGCAAACAATGTGTACTACTTTATTATCAGATTAGCAACTGAGAGTTAAAGAGGTTAAGTACCATGAAAAATATCATTGGACAGGAAGTCCTTGAAGCTACTTTACCTCTGCGAATCTTAGTTTCTTCATCTCTAAAAGAAGACAACTCAATTCAATAGCTTTATTTTTGACTCAAAGGATAAGTGGTAATATTTAAGCAATGCCCAACACAAAGCCTGGCACAAATTACATATTCAAAATCTGGAAGTTACAAGATGGAGAAGGAAGAAGGAAAAGAAAGAGGAGGGTAAAAATCCAACAGAGGTGTTTATCTGAAGTTCAAGTGACACTAGCAGTATATAAGACTGCCGCAGTGCAATATATTAACTATAACCATTAATAGGGGATTCTGTGATCAGAAGTGTACTAGTGCATGGTCTAATGTGGAGGATGTAGCCTAAAGAATGGAGCAATGAGCAATTAATGACCAAATTTTATTTCTGGTTAATTTTATCGTCTGTAGCTCTAACGACGGAAAAGGCCTGATCTACACATACTTCCTAGGAGCCATCAGATATCATTAGGATGTAACTATCACTTCTAGTAGGCTTAACTATAGGGGAGATATATTCTAACTGAATAAATGGAAGAATAGATGAAAACTCACTTTCTGAGTTCCTGGCTTTGGAGGAGAGAAATGAGCTCATTAAGTTCTCTTCCCCAGGTCAATTAGCCATGCAATTAATCTCGTTTTCTAATGTTTTTAAAAAACTCTATCTCCATTGCAACACTTTGGCCAAATGCAAAATTTTTGCTGCAAGATGATGCCAGATATTTTTTTTTTTTTTTTTTTTTTTTTTTTGCTTCTTTGAAAGTCTTCTTACTGGCAACTTTGCTCACCCGATGTTGGTGTTTTTATTATTCAAGTTATGCTTTCTTGAATAAAGGTGGTGGAAGTGATGATACGGAATCCGTGGTCCTGTCATCCTGATTATAGATGCAGTTTGTCTTTTACAAAGCAACTGCCGGCTGTTTGAGTTTGGGATGTTGCCTACATGAGTTTGTGGAGCAAATCCAGCCAAAGCATTCTTTTGGTATTTTTATGAAGACCACATTTCTGTTTTTCGACTGTGATCTAAAACATAAATCTCATTTAAGAATTTATTTTTACCATTAACCTAAAAAAGACATTATCAAAAAGGCTTGTATATAAGACTACACTAAATACTACAATAATGCTTCAAAGACACAGTCCTGGCTTTTTTAATGTTTAAAATCAAAGAAAAATTTGCCACTGACCTAATGGAGTGGCTTGAGTACTACCAAGTAGCTGTTGTTGAAAATGTCTAGCCTCCCCTTTGTGGACAATAAAAAACCTGCAGAAATATTAGTAACATCTTATCTCTACCTAAAGAAAACAAGCATAGATATTATTTTCAACTCTCAAGTTGATTTTTTTTTTTAATATATTACAGTACCAGGGTGACATGGGTTTGTAGAAGCAGAAACTAGTCCTAGGAAGGAGGTGCCAGGACATTCCATTGAACCCAACAATTCCAGTGGGAGTTCAGAAAAGTGCATTTTTAAAACTAGTGGTAAAGATTTTTTTAATTGTGAAGAAAAGGAAACAATGCCCCAAAGAGAATGCTTTGAAAATGTCTTATCTTGCCAAAGGAATATAATGAGTAATTATTTTATAGTGCTTTCACTTTTAAGTTTTGAATTGTCATTGATACTTACAAGACATGGAAATTCATAGCAAGAGGGAGGTAAAATGCAGAAATATATCCTTTGCATGTGTTCTCAAGATACAGTAAACGTATAGAATTTTGGTCTCTAGACAACATAGAATATTTTGAGAAAATAAAGTCTTAAAGGTACAGACATCACCTGGTCCAAATTGGTATGAAATATAAGCAAAAGTCTATTATTCACTTTTTTGTTGGGTCCATAGAAGACATTTTTCTGTGTACTTGGAGTTCTGTACAATATAGTATTTAATATAAATAAAAACATGAAACTTAAAAAATTATAAATATAAATGTAGAAAAGTATTCATAATATAGTTTGAACTTAAAAATGATGTTAAGGATAACATGGAGAGTCTAATGCTATTTTCTAGATAGAGCTAGACTCATCTGCAGACATGGATATAGAGCTACAACTTTAAGCAGATAGAAACGGATAATACAGATTTACAATAACAACAACAAAAGATCTGAGAGGATATAAACTAAGAGCATTTGCTGAGGTTATCTATGGACGGTAGAGTTATAGAAGGCTTTTACTTTTTATAAGTTTGTTTTTTCCGCAGGATGCATTTATTACTAATGTATTAAAAAACTGAGGGCAAATAAAATGCAACTCCTTGGATACTTACAAGAAAATTACACATAATTTGCATGTAACACTTCACTAAGAGAAGCTAAGAAAATTAAAATGTTCCAGTTTTAAATTATACACAGATCAGTAAGATACTACAGAGGAAATGATTATTTTTTCAAGTCAATGTAGGCTGAATTTATGAATTACCAGAAAACAGAGTATGAATTTTTTAAAGATATAAATGTTTCCGAACAATGAGATTAATAAGGATTTTGAGAGATGACAGTCAAATTTTCTGTTGTAAAATTCGATTTAAAAGATACAGAACTAAACGACACACTGACATATTGGCATTTGATCTTAAGGACAATGCTGTGTTACTATCATTTTGTGTGGTTCACAAAGACAGATTAAAGACAAGAAATACTTTGTAGTCTATCCTTTGATTATTAACTTTCATGCAATGTAAATTTTTGGTTTCATAATTGCGTCTCTTTACAACTTCTTCCAGATAATTCTGAGAACCATGGCAAAATAGAAGAAACATGAGTAACTTTTGAGTAAATTATGAGCATTATGAGTAAATTTTTGATCTCATAATTTTCTTCTATCTTTTCTATCAATGACATTTAAATTTTTATTTAAAATTTAGAAACATTTGCATACATTTTATGCAGTTTCTGAAACAGTTTTCTACTTAATGTTTTTCCAATCTCCAGTTAATCATTTGTCACTTTAAATGATGTGTTTCTTCTATAACAACTGGATTCCCCTGATATGTTCCTGGATGCTCAAATTATAAAATTAGACAATGGCTTTATCAGGGTTGAGGAACTTTATCATTGATTCATTTAACTGCTTTCATTTTGATAGCTTCTTAAGGGCTACTAATCAACTCCATGAAGTTGGAACCAAATACTTTGACATATTCAGGTAGGATTGACATAGAACAATCAGTGAATCTAGAAGACACTAATGAAATCTATTTTATTGTATTACATTCTAACAATACACAATGATATTTCTCTGAGACCATTAAATGGAATAGTATTCTCTTGTTACCATTACAGACTAGCAAAGACAATCTCTCAAAGATAATCTACAGGTCCAACAGCATTTTACCAACTCCCTCCCATCAGTCTCATTTTTGATCCATTAATTATGAATACTTTCAAATTTACAGAAAAAAATATGAACTGCATATAGGAAAATTTAAAGAAGTGAGACTTTAGCAGCACATCATTTATTCAGTCACCTATGCAACAATCTTTAATGACCATTATGTATCTTTGAAGGAAGAAGAAAATATCTTCTTAGCCAAAGATACATAGTTCCTAGGAAGGATGGGGGTGGTGCTGATCTTCCTGAAAGTTACTCATAGAAGAGCTCAAAAGACCTAACAGACTCAATGCCCTTTGAAACCTCAAGTTCAGAAAAATGACCATGAGTCATCAAAGGAACAACTTGTCTTTAACATTCACAGATTAAGAAAACAGAGAACCTGCTTTTGAATTATTTCAAAAATAGATTGAATCATTTCTTAAATGTTCATTTTAATTTTTTTAATATTCAAAATTCAATTATATTTCCTTTTTTTGACATTGCCAATTTTTTAAATTTATTTTTTTATTGTTTTTAATTTTTATGTGTTGTTTTTATTTAAATCCCAGTTAGTTAACATATAGTGTGATAATGGTCTCAGGAGTAGAATTTAGTAATTTATCACTTACATATAATACCCAGTGCTTGTCCCAACAAATGCCCTCCTTAATGCCCATCACCCATTTAGCCCATCCCCCACCCACCTCCCCTCCAGCAGCCCTGTTTGTTCTCTGTATTTAAGTGTCACTTGTGATTTGCCTCCCTCTCTGTTTTTATCTTATTTTTCCTTCCCTTCCCCTATGTTCATCTGTTTTGTTTCTTAAATTCTACATATGAATGAAGTCACATCTGGAGGTGCACCTGGCTCGCTCACTCAGAAGAACTTGCAACTTTCGATTTCTGGATCATGAGTTTGAGCCCCAGGCTGGGTCTAGAGGTTATTTAAATAAAAAACTTAAAAAAAAATTGAAACTAAAAATAAAAAGTCACATCTGGAAAATCTGTAAGAAGTAGTTAATTCCCCAGTAATGGTAAATGATGAAATAATCCTTTATTTTTCCTTAAGTCTAGGACATACCATACAGGTTAAAATTTAGGGGCACAAAGGACAACTATAGGTGCTGCCTTATTTTATTAAGCATTTATAGAGAAAATAGCATGTTGTCCATACGTCTGAAATCACTGCAATTATCATGACCTATTTGAATAGTCAATTTATCTGTTGTCCTTTGTAGACAACTATTAGATCTTCTTGATCTAATCAATCAGAGCATAATACCTGAAACATTGTAATTCCTCAATAAAGGTTATTGAGTAAGGGAAAGAAATGTATAAATGAATGAATAAACCAGTGAACGGATGATACAACACGAGCTCATTTTTATTAGTGAATTCACTTCATTCCTAGTTCTAGCAAAAAAAAAAAAGTGAAAGAAAATTGTCTCCTTTTCTACTCTCAACAGAGAAATGCCCACAAATGTCTTTATCTAGACAACACTTTCATGCAATAAGAATAGCCAATATGTTATGGCATCAGTCCTAAATGCTTCATATTTATCAGCTGCCTTTCTTTCCAATAATCTATGAAGTAAGAGTTGCTATTACCTCCATTTTACAGGTAAGAAAACTGAAGAATAGGAAAGAAATAATAATTTTCTAAAGTCACTCCCTGGAATGACAATTAGTATAAACTAGAATGTAAAAATTTGTGAGGATGGCAATGCTTGCTGTGTTTTGTTCATTACAATATTCCCAGTGCCTAGAAGCCCTCACACATAGTAGGCACTCAATTTACATATATATAATATGTATTATATGTAAAAGTATACACATAGGTACATATAACTATGTATACATCATATATACATATACATATATATACATATATATTCATATATACATACACACACACACACACTCACACACACATATATACACAGCATATCTATATCATATTCTTCTTCATTCTCCATTAGAACTCTCTCTCCTAATCACCATGCTATGCTGGCGCCAGGGGACAGAAAATGATCTCAGGGAGAGAGGTGCTGAGTGGATCCACTTGGCTAGCTGTTCATACGTCCCTCTGCTCAGTCTAAAGTGGAAGGCAGAGCCCTGGAAATCCAAAGTTGGAGTCTCTCCCCACTGGCTGGAAAATTCAGAGGTATGTAGGCAGCCCCTGCCTGTGTGGGAAGGAGAGGAAGGCATTCTGTTCCAAAGTGAGAGATTATAAAATGCTCACTTTTTAAGAAGTCAGTATGGTACTAACTGAGCTAAAAGAGGCAATTTGTTCAACTACTCCCAAATGGCCTAAATGAATTAGAGATCTTCTGAAAGTCTGTAAATTGCTCCTTTCTCATCAGATTAGTGTGTTGGAAATTTTAAAAGCCTAAATCTCTAATAATAATAATTGTTCTCCAGCTCTGTTCAGAGCTTCCTCTTTTCTTTCAATGTACCAGTTCAATTGTATTCGAATGATGTTGTTTCAGTAGAATTTCTTGTGTCTACTAGAGAAATCAGCTTTATAAACATAAAAACTTCAGTGTAGTCACATAACTACTTGTTCCAATAGAAGTTTCCCTTTGTAGACCTAGTGCTCCAACCACAGATGTATGATTAGACAAACATGCGAACTTCTATCAGTGATAGGTTGGGTGCAGTGGGGGATGATAGCACAGATGAAATATCCAACTACAGAGAGAATCCGGACAGAAAGTGACTCAGTGTTTTGCATATAGTAGGTGATCAATAGATGTTTGAGGAATGCATGAATGAATGATATAATGGACTGTTTACATTTGTGACATGTTACAGGACTATACCTTAGTTTATCTAGTATTTATTGGAATGGTAACACTAAAGGTTTAAAGGTAAATGCAGTAGTTTCCTGCAGATTTTTACCTATAGATTATTATGTAATCTCAATTAGCAAACCCTAAATGATTACCAGGCCTTGCCATTGAGAAGGCTTAAATGTTCATGTATTTATCCTTGAATTCTTCCTTCAGTAATTCTTTCCCCTGGTTAGAAATTCTCATATAATTAAAGCGTCCACAGAAAATACATACTTAGCTGCTCTCTAGATGCTGAAAGTAACAGCATAAATTAAATAACTACTGATACTATTGGATAATACTGATGAGACAGTTGTGGTAATATAATAATCATGAACACTTAAAATACATAGCCTAACAAATCAACCATTAATATGTGTTGGCTACTTTTAGAAACTTTCTAATTTATGAAATGCCTTGTCTGTATGTCTATAGGTAAGGTTCAATGGAAGATTGTAAACTCATCCAATAAAACAAATTTTGATAACACATGAAACAAAATCCACATTTGCAAAAATAGAGACTGTAGACAGAATTATATGGACAACTGCTTCAGTTCTACACATTGTCCATATATAAATATAACTGATAGTTTATATACTTATAAGGAGGAAACTTTTCACCCTGGCTTGGGAATGCAAACCATCTAACAATGTCTAGTTGTTGAATGAGATCCATTTGCATGACAGGCATTGGAGTCAGATTGCTTTTGAATACTGGTCATTGTTTCATATTTGATTTGTTCTCTGGCTTGCCTGCCCTTCGTATTGCCTCTTTAACTGTGGGAATTGTTCAGGGCACTAAATAGAAAAGACATGTATGAGATACACAAGGTTCTCCCAAGGTCCAGAAGAAGGACACTAAGGTTTCTTCAAATTTGTAGGTTGTAACCAAGTCAATTCTCCTTTATTAGCAACTATAATAATTTACCTCTACTGATACGCCAGAAAATGTGGCCTGGAATAGAGAACACATTTGTATAGGATAATCTACACTATTTTATAAAGGAAGCCAATGAAGAGAAAATGGATACATCATATTAAAATCTCTTCAAAAATAGATTCATATTTTAAGCAGCAAAATCCATTATGTCTTTTCATTTTTAGGGTTCCTCTACACTTAGTGAGTGGACACCAAAATGTATTTGAGTTCCTATTTGGAAAGAAAGCCATTTTATATTGGAAATTTTATTTCATCTTAGACTTCAGTACTAGATTAGTAAATTTTCAAAATCCTTTCATTAGTATAGCTACATTGAATTTTTTTAAGATTTAAAATGTCAATGAGATTTATATTATCTGTTAATTATAAATTGTCAGTCTGAATAATTTGTTTGCACTAAAGTCATCTCTATTTATTATAATAATTAGTGTGTACCAGGAAATCTTTTTTTAAATTTCACAAATGAAAGTCCTTCAATATTTTCAAATACGTGGATCTTTAATCAAGATGTTATAGTGGTACTGTAGCATAATGCTCTACACATAGAAGGCATTTAATAAATATTTGGTGAATGAAGCTAGCAAATGATCAATCAACACATTAGAACTATAAAAGTACACAATAATCATGAATTTTGTAACAGTTACCCCATCCTGAAGAGTCACCTCCACTGTTTTTAGCAGTAGCGTGAATACTTAACATAGATGATATGTATCTGATAGATTAATAAATCATAGTATTTTAGGAAAATTATATTAAAATATTTAGGATTGCAAAATTTATAAATAAAAAAAGCAAACAAGCATGTTCTTTTATTCACTACCTGACTTAAAAAACAAAACACTGCAATATACATTCTACTCCATCAGTGACACATGAACTTAGCAATATCCATTCACAAGCTTTTCTTCATATCTACACTTGATATATTACTTAGTATTGTTGTGCATGTTTTTAAATATTACATAAATGGTATATTGTGTATATTATTCTATAATCTTTTTGTATTCTATTGTCTGAGAGTCTAGTTGTGTTGATGTAATAGCTATATTCATTTATATGAATTGAACTGCAGTAAGTATCCATTTAAATGTTTGCAAACTGTTTTCCCACACTGGTGACACATTCCCATCATTAATGGATGAACGAATCCCCAGTAATCTACACCTTTGCCAGCCAATGAAATTTTCAGATTTTTTGAATCTTTGCCAATATCATGAATATAAAATGTTATCTCACAGTTATGATTACTGATAACCAGTAAAATTGCAGCTGTTTCCACATGTATATTGGCCTTTTGAGTTGCCACTTCTAGCTGCTTACGCAAATTACTTGGCTCAACTTTCTTGGTTTCTTAACCAATTTTCTTGGTTTCTTAATTGGTTTGATTTAAAAATTCCCTTTGTGGGGCGCCTGGGTGGCTCAGTCGGTTAAGCGGCCGACTTCAGCTCAGGTCACGATCTCGCGGTCCGTGAGTTCGAGCCCCGCGTCGGGCTCTGTGCTGACAGCTCAGAGCCTGGAGCCTGCTTCCGATTCTGTGTCTCCCTCTCTCTCTGCCCCTCCCCCGTTCATGCTCTGTCTCAAAAATAAATTAAAAAAAAAAGTTAAAAAAAAATTAAAAAAAAATAAAAATTCCCTTTGTTATATGTGTTGTGTTGCTAATATAATCTGCTAATATGTAGCTTTTCCTTCTCTTTATTTTAAAAATGGTAGCTTTTGGTGATTAGAAGTTTCTAATTATAATGTAGCCACATTTATTAGTTTCTTCCTCTACAGTTTTTCCTTCTTGTATTCAGAAGTTGTAAAGACATACTATATTTTCTGTGGAAAAATTATTTTTAAATTGTTTCTTTTTTGTCCTTGGTATATAAAAATAATTATTTTCATGTTTCTATCCTATATCTAGCCACTTTGCTGAATTCCCCTCAATATTTAATAATTTGTGGATTTTTTTGCATTTTCTGGCTCAATTATCTTGTCTTCAGATATTGGCAGCTCAGTTCTTTTAAGTGTTGTTTGTTTTTTTTCTTATCACATTGAGCTGGCTAGATCCTCCAATAAATGTGGAATAATAGACATCCTTGTCTTATTCCTGGTTTTAAAGGGAATGCTTCAATAGATTTACATTTATATGCACTGTTAATATTAGGAACTGGAAGGTATTATGCTAAGTGAAATAAGTCAGAGAAAGACAGATACAATATGTTTTCGCTCATATGTGGATCTTGAGAAACTTAACAGAAGACCATGGGGGAGAGGAAGGGGGGGAAAAGTTACAGAGCGGGAGGGAGGCAAACCATAAGAGACTCTTGGATACTGAGAACAAACTGAGGGCTGACGGGGGGTGGTGGGGGAGTGGGGAAAGTGGGTGATGGGCATTGAGGAGGGCACTTGTTGGGATGAGCACTGGGTGTTATATGGAAACCAATTTGACAATAAATTATATTATTATTATTAAACAAAATAATAAATAAATAAATCTCAGAAAAAAAAAAGAAAATTATACTTGTTTCTCTATCAGGTTAAGAGTTCTTAAAGCACTTGTCTAGAAAGGTGTTAATTTCATTAATTGCTTTTTTCCAAGCCTACTGATTTTATGTTGCTTTCTTCAATTAATGTGATGAAATACATTAATAGTTTTATTAATATTAAATTCCACTCTCATTCCTGGGAGAAACCCAATTTAGCTACTATATATTATTGTAGATTTGGTTCATCATTTAAAAATTTTTGGCTTTGTTTATAAGAGAGTGATCTTAAGTTTTCTTTTTGTACTCTCCTTGTTTGATCTTACATCCTGGCCTCCACAATTCATTTTACCAACACAGTTCAAAATAAGTTAAAACCCTAGTATACTATGTATTTAACTTGTTTATTTTACTTCTTTGGTTTCCCCCACCCACACCACCAATTCATAAGAGAATATAAATTCTTCAAGAGTAGGAATAATTGTGTTTTGCCCAGAGATGTAAACCTACTGCATCCAAATAAGTACTCAATAAAATTTTCCTGGATTAATAAAAGGCTCATAATTTTAGTTGAAGGTTTTTTCCATCTATTTCTACTTAACTCATTGGGATAAAAGTGAAATGACTGTATGCATTCATTTACTTACAAATAGTTAATGCTTACAGTAGTTGTGATTACAAATTCTTTATAATTTGTTGCAACTATCATATTGATTAGTACGTGATCAATGTTCATAAATTTTCCATGTGATCTTGACAAGAATGTACATTTTTTCATTGTTGAATACAGGAATCTATTAGTTTAAGCTTCACATTAGTTCAATTCTCAATTATTAAGGATTTTAATTTTTGACTGCCTGATTAATTACTTAAATGAGATGTATTAAATTCTTCTACATTGCTGTTGGATTTGTCAATTTCTCTTTCCAGCTCTGTCAAATTTTGCTTTATACTTTTGAATCTATGCTATAAGATGCATGTAAGTTTAGAATTCTATCATTTGCCATTATATAGTAAAGCACCTTATCTCTAATAAAAGTTTTTACTTACAGTCTATTTTACCTAATATTATATAGCTTAAGCCATTTTAAAAATTTTTAAACTTTGTATGTGCTCGTGTTTTAGGTATATGTCTCACTCTCTCAACACCAGGGCCATGCTGAGCCTTGTTGGAGCCTGAGACCAAAAGAAAAATATGTACTCCTATATACATTTATAAAATATCCTCTTATAGTAGGAACCAAGTAGAAAACATTAATAAACACTCTATAATCAAAAACACAGCTATGTATAAGCTTTCATCTTACCCAATCTGTTTTTAAACCATTGTCAACCTTTATATGAGGCAGACACAGGAGAGCCTTATAGAACAGCTAGGCAGGGGCTGTGGCTGACTGGAGTAACAGCTCTCATTGCTAAGTAACTCGGACTTGTAAAACAAACAACAGCTTATTTTTACTTAAAATGTTTACATATTTTTCCTCAGAGATTTTAGTATTATTTTGCCTTTATTAAACATTACACTAAAATATTATTTATCTTGGGGCGCCTGGGTGGCGCAGTCGGTTAAGCGTCCGACTTCAGCCAGGTCACGATCTCACGGTCGGTGAGTTCGAGCCCCGCGTCAGGCTCTGGGCTGATGGCTCAGAGCCTGGAGCCTGTTTCCGATTCTGTGTCTCCCTCTCTCTCTGTCCCTCCCCCGTTCATGCTCTGTCTCTCTCTGTCCCAAAAATAAATAAACGTTGAAAAAAAAAATTTTTATAAAAAAAAAAAAATATTATTTATCTTAATAAGTTTTCTGGTGCCTTCTTAAAATTTGTGCCTGAGGTACTCCCTCACGTTACTGCAGGCTCTGCTCAGACAATGGTGGTATACTATATTTTGATGTGTGTGACAGTTATTTAAATTTTTTTTTACATTTATTTATTTTTGAGAGTCAGAGAGAGACAGAGAACAAGTGGGGGAGGGGCAGAGATAGAAAGAGACATAGAATCTGAAGCAGGCTCCAGGCTCCGAGCTGTCAGCACAGAGCCCGACACGGGGCTCAAACCCACGACCGTGAGATCATGACCTGAGCCGAAGCCAGACGCCCAACTGACTGAGCCACCCAGATGCCCCATGTGTGACAATTCTTAATTCTAACTGACAAGTGTAACACATTTACATTTGTTATATTTATTGCTATATTTGGAATCTATATTTTCTATATCTCTTACTTTTTTATTTCCCTCTTCTTTTTTCCCTTATGTCAGAATAAGAAAGATGTTTCCTTTTTATTCTCTGTAGTTTGGGAAGTTACATACTACATTTCTTCTCTTTTGCTGTGTTATTCTTAAATAAAAATCCTTCTTAAGTTAAAATTTGAAGTATTCCACTCTCTTCAAGAATAATTCAGGGACCTTCGATCTCTTAAATGCAATCATCACTTCTGCCTTAAAAGCTACTTTTTCAATAGACTATAATTTTTGAAGCATTTTCTAGTTGACAGAAAAATTGAGAGACAGATACAGAGTTCCCATATACCTCCCACCCCCACCTATTCACAGAATTCTCAACTTTCAACATTTGGAACCGGAGTTGTATGTTGTCATAAACTGATAAACCTAAATTGACACATCATTATTATGTGGACACATAAACAGTCCACAGTTTAATGTTTACTATACTTATGTGGCTGTATTTCTATTTCATCCCACTGATCTATTTCTTTATTTTTGCCAAGACCACATTGTTTTAATTACTGTAACTTTCAGGATATGTCTTGAAGTCAGGTCGTGTCAGTAGTCTGACTTTGTTCTAGTCTTTCAATACCGTCTTGGCTATTCTGTGCCTTGTGCCCCTCACACAAACTTGAGAAATGGTGGTTGATATCCACAAAATAAATTTCTGAGATTCTAATTGGGATTACTTTGAATCTATAGATAAAGGTAGAAAGAACAGACATCTTGACAATACTGAATCTTCCTGTCTATGAACACGGAATAACTAGTGCAAGTGCTTTTCGAAGATTAATAGTATCACCATGTGCCAGAGAGGAAATGAAATTCTAGGCCTTGATTCACTAAACATACATCTAATATAGATTCTATAATATGAGCTGTTTGCTACTTAGAAAAATGAATTCATTAGTATTTACAAGATAGATTATACAATGAAATGCATTTAAAGTAAAATCCTTGTGTGAGCAAACAGAAGACATTACTGGGAAAGCTTGATGTGTAATAAAAATATGACTCAAGCTAGTCATGATGACTCATACTTTTGGACTTGTGTGCTCTAAAGGAACACACTTTCTAAAATAACAGGAAATATTCATTTACATAATAAGCATTGTAGAGTGTGATGTTGGCACCATTCAAATTATTGAATGGTAGGAAGGCCTATTATATTAAATGTTTTAAGCTGGCTCTGCTATTTATAATACTAACAAAAATGCATACTGATAGCTTGATTGTAGTTAATTCATAAAAGCCATGATTAATGCTATAAAAGGGTCACAAATCAGAGCCAAAGAATAAGAGAAGTATTCATGGTTACTAATAAATTGCTCTGTGAACGCTTGGCCACCCTTGCAGGTAATGATGTCACAGAATGATGAAAGAATAGCTAAGTAGCCAACAAAGTGCCAGTCCTTGGCAAATGGACTGATTATTACATCACTCTTAGCCAAGAGCCCCTGAAAGATGAACATAACTATTAAAAGAAAATGAAAAATCATTAGGACGCAAGTATCAACTGATAACACATCTCTTAAAGCTAGAATTTACCAACATTTGAATTTTTAGAACAGGTATAGAGAAGAGAATGAGTAATGGGTGTATTGTAACTATGCAACCATGTCAGTTGACATGGAGTAGACATACCTAAGCTTCCAATTCCTAGGTTGTATTCTGCATCTAAGAACTTGACACATACTTTTGGAAAGTTACAATGGAATTCTTGAGCAGGTGGACCAGAGATATATTATTGCAATAAAGCTAATAGCACAAGTAGTTAGGAAATTATTTTAAAAAAAAAAAAGGTAAGGGAAGTAGGGAGTGGAATCGGAAACCTATGCACCAAAATAATACATGGTTGAATAATTCCATGATATGAAATTTTAGAACAGGAAAAGCTAATTTGTAGTGACAGGAGGCAGGTTGGTAGTTTCCTGGGACTGAAGGTTGGGGAGGAGGCATGGACTGTAGAGGAGCACAAAGAGTATTTGGAGAGAAAAACATCCCATATCTTGAATATGGCAGTGATCACACAAGCGTTGCTAAAACTCATCAATCTATACATTTTTAAATGGGTACATTTTATTGTACATACTTCAGGAAAGTTGCTTAAAAAGAAAAATCACTAGTTTTGCAAGACATTATCATGGTTCAAATTGAGTAAAGGATACAAGGAACCTATTTAATACAATCAATTATTTAATTGTACATGAATTCACAATTAAAATGAAAAAAATCACTTAAATTTTAAAATACATGTACAAGTAACAGTGATTATCTGTTATCCAAAAAATAATTATTTAAAAAGCATAAATGTGTTTCTTATCAAATGATTCATTCAGGGTTAAACGCGGTGTAATCCTGAATTCTGCTTTGAAATATTCAACTCTGCTTGTAAGTTACTGAATGGTATATAGTCTTTTGAGATTTCTTTTGCTCTAGATTAACCCTTAAGTGTAACAAGTAAATGATTCATTGTTTCAGTCATTTCTAGAGAAGAAATGTCACAAATATTCTAAAATTATTCTCTATTAATGAATATACGATGCTCATTTATGGTAAGCACTACATATTAAAGTCAAAACCTTACAACTGCCAATACAATATCAAAATCTGTCAGAGTTCCTATGTAGTAGCAATGAGGAGAATCACTGAGCCTCCCCACCAAGGTAGATGTTTTAGGTATCACAAAATACAATGAAAATTTAAGAAAAAGTAAGTGTGGCTTGAAGTTTATCTTAAGATCAGCAGGGCTTTTGGTAATACTTTGTCTTGAGGTTTTGTTTGTTTGTTTGTTTGTGTGTGTGTTTTAGTAACTTACAATTTTATGAGTGGACAAAAGAAATTAGATTTACCAATGGAGTTATGAATTAGTTGGTCTTGCTATTCCAAGAATAATTAAACACATACTCTAGCTACTACTGTAAGTCTTAATCTATTAAGTGGGTCAGATATTAACATAAGTGAGATCACCCAGATGTAAGGCTATGGATAGTAGAGAATATGGTTGAAACCAAATAGTGTTACGGCTCCAAAGAGGGTAATTGTTACCCTGAGTTATAGTTGTTGCCATGGGTAAATGTAGACGTAGTGTTGGATTATTTTCTGACTAAGAGAATCCAGAGATGAGGGAGGAGGAGGAGAAGGGAAAATTCTTGTTGGAAGTTAAATAACAAATTATTTAAACACTGTTCCCACCTGTGGACCGCCTGTTTGTGAAATCAACTTCATAAACAACTAAAGAATGCTTTATACAGAAAATTCTCTGGAATGGCTATGTGTAAGAACTTGCTTCTGAATTCACCATTCTACTCCTTTCTCCTGACTTCATTCATTTTCACTTCCGCTAAAAACACTTTTTATAGGACTGCCAATTGCCAAGAATTGGCATATTCTCAAGGCTTACGTTTTCATCTGTTTGCCAAATGGCTGTAATATAATTCACAAAAGCCCTGTTTACTGAGTAATATTATTAATGGTTAGCATAATACTGTGAAATTGAAGGCATTCTTTTTGGATTATGTCCAGAGCTTTAAAAAAGAACATTGGTTCCAATAGGATATGGATGGATTACATTAAAACTTATTATTTTGAAAAGTAGAACAAGGGGAAAAGCACTTGAATAAGAATCTTTTCAAATTATTTCAGATATGTAAGTCCCACATGTATTAAAATATTTTGATAACAAAAAGAGAATGTCATACTTATGAATGCTTTATAAAATCATTTCTCATTTTCAACACATTATTGAAAATATCATAGCACTGAGAAATCATTCAACTTACCAGTCTATTGACTTTTCCCTTCAGCTACATTTGCCAAACTTTGCCAAGTGAATGATTTGTTGCTTTTTTATTTATGGCTATATTCATTAATTATCAAAATATGTAAAGGAAGAAAATAACAGAAAACATTTTACGTTTGTTTCTAAAGGAAACTAAATGTCTAAATAAGAAGCAGTAAAATGTATTCTCAACCTAAATTATAGTTAATTATTTTGCTAGTTCATAATCCAACAGTCACCACCTGAGACCAAGTCTGAAAATCCCAACTAGACTTCTGAAACCAATCATGAGCCTTGATTCATTTAATGGCTCTATTTTTAAGGGGAAGCATGAAATTATCCAAGAATCATAAAATATCAATCACTCAACTGTGAGCAATTAAAGAGAGAGGAAGGTGGAAAGATGGGATATCAAAAGGAAAAGGAGATGGGGTGGGGGTTGAGGAGAGAACTAACTAGTCAAAATAAAGCAAAAGAAGCTTAGAAAACAACATATGTGAAAGCATTGCCCAGTCCTTAGTTTGAATGTACTATATATATTCAGATCAAAGTGCCTTACAAAATTCAGCCCAGAGAGTTTTTTAACTGGGTTAGTGGTGAGTTTGGGGAAGTGGGGTGAAGTCAATAAAAGAAATCACTGATTGCAAGGGAAGTGTCATTTTAAAGGATCAAATGGAGAAGACACTAAGAAAATTAGAATAAATGTCACTTTAACTCTAAAATCAAGAAAAAATCAAACTGGCAAAAACTTAAAACATACAATTATGGCTGAATAAAGAGTGAATCAATCAAGTTCATCCAATTAATTTCCTTTCTGGGACAATATGATAAGCTGCACAATCAAACATAGTAAAATCAATGCTTCTTAAAAAGATTTTTTTCTCATGATATACTAATCAAACCAAATTCAAAGCCTCTGGATGTTAGAAATCCAAAATATGTAAAATATTCCTTCTTTCGAAGCACTTATCAACCAGTGGTGAGGGCTAACGTATAAATTAACAGTTCAATATAAAGCAATGATCTGGAGAATAAGTTCAAAGGAACATCTGAATCAGAAGATGAAAGTTTTGGCTTGAGCACATAGAAAGAAAGAATACTGTAACCCAATCAAAGACTGAGTTGAAACTCAGGGCCAGGACTACATTCTAAATGTGCTAGAGGAAGTCTGCATTGTAGGTAATATGCTTGCCACTGAACTATATGCACTAATGTTGTCTCTGGAAACAAATTAGATCAGATTAAGAATCTCAGAAGACAGAAATGGAGTTCGCCAAAACCTTGACAGACAGGTGCTTCTTAAAAAAGATGTTCCAGGGCTCTGAGTGGCTCAGTCAGTTAAGCATCTGACTTCGACCCAGGCCATAATCTTGCGTTTCGTGAGTTCGAGCCCAACATCGGGCTCTGTGCTGACAGCTCAGAGCCTGGAGCCTGCTTCAGATTCTGTGTCTCCCTCTCTTTCTGCCCCTCAGCTCCCCTCCCCTCCCCTCCCCTTCTCTTCTCTCTATTGAAAATAAGTAAACATTTAAAAAATTTAAAAAGAATAAAAAACAATATTACATGATATCCTCAAACAAAGGACAGAGAGAAGTAAAGTGACTAATTAAAAACATGTACAGGGCAAGGTTTAGAACACAAGTCAAGTAGGAATCTATGAGACAGTGTACACTGTGAGTTTAATAAAAGAAATCACTGATTGCAAGGAAAGAAAAATGTGTATTTTAAAGAATCAAAACAAGAGGACACTAGAAAAAATATAATAAATGTCATTTAAACTTAAAATCAAGAATCAATCCAGTTGGGAAAAATTAAACACAATTATGGCTGAACTTATAAAGTTTAGAAACATTATCTTAATCTTTATTTTAATAGATTTACAATTATTTCTTCCATTTAGGTCTTTAAGTCACCTGGACTTCTGTACATGCCATGAGGTAGGGCTTTAACTTTTTTTTTTTTCCCAAATTAACACCAATTGCCTTAAACATCACTTAGGAGGCTCTGTCCTGTTTATTTTTCATTACTGGTATGATTGTTTGTGCTGTTGTACCTGCTTTCATATCAGCTGCTATTGATGCTGGATGTCTCTATTAACAAAAACATCTCAATTTCATTTCCATTTACCCCTTTTTCCTGAAGATAGAGCTAAATATCTACTTCAAGTATGAAACTTCCCTGGACCATCACAGACAACCTAAAGTAACATCATTTCTGAGTCCTTTTACTATAGATATTCAAATTAGTTACTTAAAATTACTGGTATCAGCAATGAATTCAACTTGACTGATACAAATACATAAAGATCTCTCTGCATCAGAAGATGCTTATGTTGCACAGACACCTTTGTATAAATACCTTTTAGATGCAGAACTCAGACCCTTATTTCTAGTGCCATGCTACCTAGACACCTTAAAAAGTGTTTTATAAAACATGATAATACTGATATAACAAAGACAGCAAAGTGAGGTTTAATCTTAGTTGTTATTTTACTGATTGAGTTTATTTCAAAAAATAATACTTTCATCTTTTTGATGACTTTTATTTTTCTCTCCCAAAAATTTTCTGAAATCATATCAATTTATTTTTATTGACATCCAGAAAATAGACCAAAATTAAATTAAAAAATTATTTTCACCATCCCCCACTTTTTTGTTTGTTTTGGTTGTGTTTTGTTTTTGTTTTTGTTTTTTTTTTTGAGGTGTCCATGCATCAAACAGAGAACTCACATGAAGTCCTTGGGTGAAGCTTTCCAGAGAGCAGAGGCATCGATAGGGCTGGCTTGTTGTGTCACACTTATTGGCATGACCGTAGCACTGACATCTGTGAACAGGAGCAACAGACATTTCTAAGTCAACTCCACTGTGAATATATTTAAGGGCCTGTGAATATATCCACTGTGTGGATCCAACCGGGAAGACAAGTATGTTAATCAACACAAAGATCAGTTTCTCTTCTCTCATGTGGATGCTCATGAAAGTTTTGCATTAATCCTAAAGTATTGGGTGAGGTGCCGTCAATATCCAAACCATATTGTTCTGAAAAGGTAATTTTCAAGCCTCCCTGGAAACAGGGTCAGGGATTGTTTCTACCTATATCAGACGTATGACAAACTTGTCAAGGGAAGGTATTTACTGAACCTATCAAGTCACGGTGAAAAATATAAAGTTTAGAATAAGCTGCAGAGTGAAATTAACAAATTTCAATTATTCGGGAGGTGTTTTTCACCAAAATTATATGGTGACTATTTAGTAGTAGTATTATTTTCATTATGCTAGTACTAAACAAAAAATAGTTTGGTATTCTGGTCTGTTTTTAAAGATGTACTTTACTTACACGCTGTGTACTTACACGCTCCATCTACCCATACTTTGAAATACTACGAGTCTTGTTCTCAAGTATGGTCAGATGTTTATAAATTATCTAGGGAATAGATTTTTTCTCCTAGGAAAACAAATATTCTTCATAAAATTGTGAATTGTGAATTCCCGTAGGCCAAGCCCCATGCTTACAAACTAGCTGGGAGTAGAATTGTCCTTCAAAATCTAGCTCCTTCTCTTTGACTTCAAGAATATTTTAAAAATTATATTCCAGAACAAACCAAGTAAAATATCTAGTAAATCATTTCTAAGCCAGATTCAGGGTATCACACCTTCTAAACCCAACAGCTTTTGAAAATTGATTCTATAACAATGTGGTCTTACATATGGGAAAGAATTACATACAAACCTTTCTAAAAAAATCTTAGAGTAGGAAGCCATTTCAAAACATGAAGTTTGAAATCTGGTTTGCTCTACATCTTAATGTATTTTTAAGTAAGTATGACCACAGCCTTGTTGAAAACAAAACTCATGATGAAAAGCACCCTGCAATCAAACCTCAGTAATGAACATTACCTCCCAGTGATGGTGATTTCATCAACTGCATAGTATCTGTGTCTGAGGCTGACAGGAGTCTCAGTTGTATAGTACTGTCCATAAAAATGAAGTCTTATTTGTGTGGCTTTTACAAACTCTTGAAGAGATGGGGTGTTATAAAAGTTATTGTAGCCAGGACGATGATTTGGTCCAGGTGTTAGGATGCTAAATGTGACATTACCATGTGAATATGGAGTGACACTGTTGATGAAAAACATTTGAAGTCATGAAAAGCTACTCATAATTTTAATAAAACAGAATCATAACTTTGAGACATTCTTACGCAATACTCGTAACAACTTTAATTCTTCATTCTGGGAAAACAGACATATCTCACATAATTTGTATGCAAACAATATAGGATCATCACAGAAAAAACACAGTAAAACATTTCCTTGAGGACATAATAAAATTCTATTAATATAGATAACTTGCTAAACAATCTGAAAATCAGATTATAAAGCCCAAATGAGGCTGTAAACAAGAGATACTCCAAAGTCTTTTAAGAGAACTTTAAATGTAATTTAAAACTCAAGTTAGGGAGGAGTCTTAGAAGAATCTGCCTCAAGAAAGTTAGTGAGAGTTAGACTCACCAGTCCAGTGAGTTAGTCTACCTATTGCTTATTATTAACCCATTAGTTTATTAAAATTAACTCCTTCAAAGATATTTTTTTAAATATTCATACGTGGAAAGCTGAAGACAGTTGACAGAATCAGGTTTCTCCAAATCTCCATTATTTTTCATTCCAAAAGCTCTGCAATTTCTAGCAAAATATTGCCAATCCTCCCAATCCAGGCTGTCCTCCTTCTTCCTTTGAATCCTTATCGCTGTTGGTTGTGGACTAAGGAACCGAATGATAATATAAAACACCTAAAAATGGATAAGTTAATCATTGTCTTTAAAGTTGTAAGTTTGACCCATCAGTATAAATCAAACCAAGGAATTGTTAGTTTCAAATATAATAGCTTACTTCTTCATAATAATAATTATCAAATATTCATCAGACATCCACAAACTTGATAGCCCTATGGTAAAAGCAACACATTCTATAACTGCATATCCATCCTTATTCTTAAGGATCTTATCAATTAAGTGCAAACACTAAGTGTGGAGACTGCTTGGGATTTTCTCCCTCCCTCTCCAGACTCTTTCCCCCCGTCTCAAAAATAAACATTTAAAAAATAAATTCATTAATTAACTACAAATTAATATTAAGTTTGATATATAAGGATATGGAAAAACAACCTTAGTTCCATGAGATAATTGTTATATATGTTCTTCTTATGTGGTTACTTAGAATAATCACCTTAGTTTTTATTAATTTGTATTACTTAATAAAAAGACATCAATTTCAATATTGCATATGATTTCATATAAATATCTAAAAAAGATCCTGCATATTTTCTTTTAGATATTTTTATTTCATACATTATTATACACTATGTTAGTTAAGTAATGTTTGGTTGCCTAATTCATTCACCTTGTAGTAGACGAATTGCATCCCCAAATAAATATATTGAAGTACTAACACCCAGGACCTGTGAATGTGACCTTCTTCAGAAATAGGGTATTTTCAAATGTAATTAAGTTAAGGATCTGAAGATGAAATAATCCCAGATGTAGGCTGGGCCTTATAACAGAGCGAGGAGAAAGATCTGACACACAAACAAACACAGAGGAAGGCCAGTGCAAAGAGAGGCAGAGATGGGAGTTATAGAGCCCTAAACCAAGGAACACCAGGAGACAGCAGAGCCTGGAAGAAGCAAGGAAGGATTCCCCACTAGAGCCTTTGGAGGGAGAGTAGTCCCTCCAACACTCTGATTTTGTATTTCTGATCTTCAGAACTGTGAGAGAAGAAATTTCTGTTGTTTTAAGCCATTAAATTAGTGGTCATCGGTCGTGGCAGCTACAGGAAACTAATACACCTCACTATTTCAAATTACCTGATACTGTCCATTTTCCAAATCTATTGAAATAGTCACTCCTTGATTAAGCTGGGTAATGTTTGTAAACACATGTGAAACCCATGAAGTACCAATATCATTATCATTGACAAAAGAGAGAGGATGGGCTTCAGGATTCAGCCGTAACACCCTATCAGTGGTTGTATCCTCTTCATCATTAGGAATGCAGTATCGCTGAACCAAAGGATGGACCCGAGGGTGGCTGCCAGGGCAGCGACAATGTGACTGGGTATGCAATCTGAACAGATTTCCAGAATAAATTTCCAGAATCTCCCTGTGGTTGTAAGAAGCAGACTGTAAGTCAAAGAGTTCAACAGTAATAGAATTTCTAAGGATTGCTACAAATGAATATCACTATTTTAACTTTTTGATTAGTATCCATTTAATTTTAATAGTTTTCTAAACAGAATATAAAATCAAACTCATTCCTGGCAAAATAAACACACTCATAAAATAGATATTGAAAACAGTAAGTTCTTAACTGTTAGCTTTTTCCATTGAGAAGCATGTGTAAGCCCTTGTCTGATTATCTAGACATTTTTTTTAAATATCATATTTTACTCTACCTATTTGTGATAAAAAAAAAAACTAAAGGTAATATTCATGTATGTTGTTAAAATGACTTACCCCTGAGACTGAACAATAATATATTGAAAATACTGAGAGTTATAAATAAGGTCTCCAGTTAATCCATAGGAAAGAAATAAGAAAATTAAGTGTCATTTATCTGCTGCTGTTTTAAGTAAAGGAACTGAGGCCAAGACCATTTTTCAATGGTTTTCTGTGACTCATCAGTACATATTCTGGCATCCTAAAGTGCTTCAGTGGCTTCAGATCACCTGGCAGCTGCCAATAGTCAAAGAATAATGCCAATTCCAGGCAGATATATTTAATTTTTCCATTAAGGGCAATACACCTGTTCTAGGTCAGAATCAGTCATTCTATTTATAGGCACTCTTCCCTATAATACCTTTCCAGACATCTCAGGTAGGCCAAGATCAGTCACTCAGGTCTAACTAGAGAAACTAGGCTTCTTCCTTCAGATTCCAGTAGGGCAATGGAGTCAGGCAGTTTAACCACTCACCAAATCACAGGAAATAACTCCTTCTTCTTTTAATCTTATTGATATTTTCCAGTTGATACCAGGTTTGGAATGGGACCAAAAGTGACTATCCGGTGAAATCCTTGCCCCCAGTAAAAACTTTAATAGTGCCAAAATTATTGCAGCGCTACTCGGCAGAATTTTAGATAAAGGTGATTTAAAGGATAGCAAGACTGGTGGCAGAAAATCTCCCAAATAATGTGTTCCACTGTTACAGCACCCTTTATTCATGTAGCCCTTGATTATACAGACTAGTAAAGAATGTTGATATTTCTAATGGACATAGCGCTGATCATAGCAGCACCTCAAGAACAATACTTCTCAAATTGACAAGAGCTATTCCTGTCATTTGGAAATTCACCACACTAATCTACATCTTCCTTCAAGAAATTTGAATAAACATGATTCTTTTTGGTCCTTAATAGAAGTAAACAACATCAACTCATCCATGCAATAATATACTATTATTATTATTATAATCCAATAATAAGAGAGAAACTTTAGAGGGCAGCTAAGCAGAATTTCACTTGAACTTTTCTGAACAGAATGAAAATTTATGTGTCTTAAGAATCCCTAGGAAAGATTTGCTACCTATTCTCAAGATGAGGAAATACTTGATTAACACTAGTCCAACTCTACATAATTTTTGTTCACTGGAAATAGAAAAATATACAATAATACTTCAAATTACTCATTCTTCTTATCTCCAAGTCTAATAGCTCAGCCTCTTGAGACTTTCTCAGGGATCAAAATAATCACTTTCATTGTTCTAAATTCTTTAGTACTTATAAGTTCAACAAAGCAATTTTAAAAGGCAGAGAGAGCAGTTTCTTAAGTATCCAAAACTACTTCATCTAGAATATTTAAACAAATGTATCCCAAATTCTGTAATACAACATGTTCAAAAATCTAGTTCTGTTAGAGGAAATCCTTTGTATGGGAAATAATCTTAGGGATTCCCTGGGCTTATACCAATGGGTTAACAAGGCATAAAGAAATACAAAGCCATAGGATGCTCACACCCAAGTTTGGTAAACAAGATTAGGCAAATAAGAATAGAGAAGGGAGTCTTAGCCCCCCAGAATAAAGGTGGGCTAGGGCCCCAAAATAAAGCATGGAGGTTCAAAGGCACCCAGAATAGGGAGGGGCAAAGGCCCCAATATAAAACATAGGTATATGAAATAAACAAGATTAGATATTCAGGGTGGAAGCACCCCCAATTTAGTACTATAGCAGAAAGCTGCTTTCACAGGAAGGAAGGACCAAGTTAGGTAAATAGGTAAACCAGGCTATAGACTGCTGCTCTGCCCTGCAGGGCGAAGTTGCCCAGAGTGGAGATGGTTAACAAAAGAAAGGTGCCTTGTTAACTCTGAGGTCTTGTGTCCTACCTGTCTCATCCCCTAGGCTAGCTAAGATAAACAGAGGTGGTGCCTCATGTCCTCTGTAAACAACCTTCCACTCAGAGCCAGGATTTTGTTTTGTATTAATCCAAACCCCTAACCCTGAATGTCTTCAAGACCCCTTTTCCCTCACGTCCCCAAGTTAATGTTCACAGATACATTGTCTCTTTGTGCACGTCCAAAATCATGTTTATAAGTCTTCTGATCCTAATAAAAATGGGGCTAAGACCCTTATTCGGGGCTCTTGTCTTTTCCCAGACATTAACCATCTCTCACTTTTCATCCTGTGTCCCACTCTTTCGCTGGCCAAAAGAGAACTTTAGACTTAGAGTCTACCACACCTTTGTAAAGAATTTGATCAATTTCATATTATAAGAAGTTACCCAACAGAGGAGCACTAATGAATAACAACCATAGACTAAGTCAAAGCAAACAGTGTAAACATTAATTAGGTGACATTTCCCAAATTCTATAAAGATGAAAAACATAATCTTTTGTAACTCTTACTGAATTGAATTCGAGAATTATTCTTATACCTGTTGAACTCTACAACACCACATTCACTTACCTGTTTGTAAGCGCCACTTGGTATAATTGAAAATCTTGCATTCTTCCAACAAATTGCTCTAATCCTGCAGAATACACATAATATACATCATATAAGAAGTTGCAGTTTCCCAAGCAGTGGCTGACAAATAAATAAATAAATCAGTTGAGCGTTCGACTCTTGATTTTTGGCTCAGATCATGATTCCAGGGTCATGGGATTGAGCCTCATGTCAAAATCCATGCTAAGCATGAAGCCTGCTTAAGATTCTTTCTCTCTTCCCCTCTGCCCCTCTTTCCCACTCATTCTGTCTCTCTAAAATAAAATAAAAATAAAAATAAAATAAAATAATCATAGTGTTTTCCATAGACATTGCAAAATTTAAGCCGAAGTGAATATTTTGCCCAGCCTGTTTACTGACCCAACTTGTTGTCTTTCTCCAGAAGCTGCCTCCCCAAATATTTTTTTATTTATTTTAATTGGAGTAGAATTGACACACAATGTCACATTATTTTCAGGGGTACAACACAATAATTCAACTCTATATGTTATATTATGCTCACCACAAGTGTAGCTCCCATCTGTCACCATAAAATGCATTACAATACCATTGATTCTATTCCCTATGCTGTACTTCTCATCCCTGTGACTTATTCATTCCATAACTCCCCAAATAAAATTTCTCTCTAGTTTATAAACCTATAAATCTATCATGTTATCAATGCTAAATTTGATTGTCATCTACTTTCATCTGCAATTCCCAGAGCATTTGCATTGCCAAGAGGAAGTCTCCCAACCTGTTCTATCACCACCACCCCACCCCCCTGCCCCTGTTCTGTCTCCAAGCTCCAGAGTATCATTTTGGGTCATCTCCAAACTTAGATTAATGCCTAGTCTAGAAAATCTCCAGTAAATGAGGATAAATTGAAAACCTCCTATTCATAAATTTTGAATTATTCACATATATCAATGGTATTCTAGCTCAGTCTCAAAATTCCATTACCTCCTGAGAATTCTTCTAAGACAAGCCAGATTCAAAGTCCACTTTGCATTGAATTAGGTGAACTTTCAAGGTGTAGGTAGATATCAACCTTAAATCACACATTGCTTCATTAATTCATTTAGCAAATATTTATTTAGAATTTAATAACAGGTAAGCCCAAGAGAATGGGAACAGAAAAACCTAAAAAAAAAACAAAAACAAAAAACAAACAAACAAACAAAAAACCCTACCACCTCTTGGGTTTGTTATTATGCTTCTAATAATGAGGAAAATTTGATTAAATGGAATAATTCTAGCCAGAGTCTGGATCACGGGAACAGAAGAGGGGATGCGATCTACCTTATTGTGCCAACTCAATAATTATTTTTTAGGGCAATTAAATTTAGGGCAAAGGCCAACTTACCAAATGACCATTTCCTCAAAAGTTCGTTTACTTGAGAGATAGAGAGAGTGCAACTGGGGGAGGGGCAGAGAGGGAGGGGAGAAAGAGAGAGAGAGACAGAGACAGAGAGACAGAGAATCTTAAGCAAGCTCCATGCCCAGTGTTGAGCCAGATGCAGGATTTGATCCCACAACCCTGGGATCATAACCTGAGCTGAAATCAAGAATCGGATGCTCAACCGACTGAGTCACCCAGGTGCCCCAGTGTGTTTGTTTTTAAGCTATTGTCCTTTTGTCTTGATAAGAGTTTTAAAGAATATTTGATCTTTGTTGCAGCTCCTTGGTGGTGATATGGAAGAAACTGGGGCAGGGTAAGGATATATCTGATGAATAAAAGATGTCAAGTAGAATTAGCACACCGAATAGTCTGAGATATTGATCTCAGAAGCAGGAGAAGATGAATGAGCAAAGAGGGTGACATTTGGCATGAGTATGTGTCTGTGTAAATGTATATGTGCACGTGTGTGTGTATATGTTTGTGTGCACATATGTTTGCGTGCACATGCATATACACATATATATGTACATATATATTATATTTTAAGGGACATTTAAGAAAGTAATCAAGAATATCTTATCTATTAATATTTTTTCATAAATATAAATATTTTCAAACAATATACTTTAAGAAAAAACTATGTTTATGGACTTTCCCTCTCCACCCCTCTGTCTCGGTCTTTCACGTACCCCACAACCTGAGGTCCACAGGAAGAAGGTGGACTACACAGCCTCCTGCTCTGACTTTTCAGTAAGGAGAGTTGCTCTATCCTATCTGTCCAGAAACAAGTGCAAACTAATTATTATATTAAATTGGTGTTATGAAGACAAAACAAGAAAATACTATAAGTCTGCACAAATTTTTAGAATTCCAACACAGTTTGCTTTAAAATGTGTAATTGAAAGAAATAAGAAAACACAATAATTTGTTCATAGGTGAAGTGGCCATCCAGAAAACTTGATAAATTGATCTGGATCTAAGATCTAAAGGTAAGCAAAGTAGGGAATGGCAGAGGAAGGATATGCCTTTCTTGAAGATAAGAGGAAAGATGGGAGGAACAGGTATGGATATGGCTAACTTATCGTATGCTTGTGTGTTTTTGTAGGGGAGTGGGGAAGACAAACAGAAAAAAAACTACTCATGGTATTAATTGTCTTTCTGAGATAAGAGGTAATGAATATTGTCTTCCTAAATGAAGGAAGCTGGATCTACCTTCTGTTTATTTTTTTACCTTCACCTCTTCACACTCAAACCACATCCAACCCTTATCTCCCTAGCCTCCGCTATAACCCTTGTTGTAGTTCCACATCCTGAATTTAAAAGTGCCCCACTGTTGAATGTTTTATCTCAAATAACCCAGAAAATACAGATCATAAAAAATATGAGATAATCATTTGTGATTTTCAAAGGCCTAATCTAACTGAAAGCAAAAATAATGAATGTTTTGATTTTGTCAAAGCCAGAATCATGGTTTTAAATTGTCAAGGTGGCTGTAATCTTTTATGCATTCATTCATTCAACAAGTATTTACTGATTGCCTATTATGTGTTAGGCACTTTCACAGGTTCCAGGGATATATCAGTTCACAAGATAGACACAAAACCCCAAAAACTTATTTTATGGAGCTTGCATTTAAGCAGCTAGATGAGCATAATACATGAGTAATTTACATAGTACACTAGAACATGATAAATGCTATGAAAATTTGGGGAAATTAGAGAAGCTTGGAAAGCATAGACTGGAGTTTTAATTTGGATGGTATGTTCAAGAGAGGCCTCATTGAGAATATGGTATTGACAGGAGAAAGGGAATGAATCATTCATATATCTAGGGGCAAAATATTCCAGACGGGAGCCAATGAGTGCACAGACCCCTAAGGCAGTATGCTTGGCATGTGAGAGGAACTGCAAGGAGCCAGCATCCAGGAGCAGAATAATAGAGGGGAGGCTATTGGAAGATTAGGTCAGACAAGTAACTGGCTGGGGGGAAAGGGGTTCAAGTCATTAAAAGCCTTGCAAACCTACTGTAAAGACTTTGATTTTTATTCTGAATGAAATAGGAAGACACTGGAGGGTTTAGAGGAGAGGACTGACATGATCTCAGGTTTATTCAAAAGTGTTAAGAATAGAATGGAGAGGACAAGGGTACAGGTAGTGAGGCCAGTTAAGCTATTATACTAATCCAAGTGAAAGATGATAGTAGTCAGACCAGGGTGTAGAAGTGGAGGTGTACATTTCAATACTGATAAATTAGAATTAACTTCCTATATTTTAATAATAGTTAAAGGGAAGCTCTGCTGCAGAGGAATAATAAAATATATTTTATCATCTATAAAATAAAGGGGCTGTGTTTTATGACCTTTAAAAACCATTTTAGTTGTAAATTTTGGAGTCTGAACATAGAAAAATCACATCCTCTACTGAAGAATTCATATTTGAAAAAAATTTCCAAAGCAAGAAGTGAGAAAAAAATTCTCTAAATACCTATAGTTAATGTGAATCACCCATTCTAAATAAGAGAATTATGATTTTGGTTTCAGTGGGAAGTATCATAAAATATTTTGAGGATTAAGATGGATTTTACTCCTTCCTTTCTTAGTTTCCAATTCCTTAACAGTAGATATTCATTGGAATAAATAGTGTATAAAAAGATTCTTCTTTGAAAAAATATTCATATGGCCAAAATAAGTCTAAATAATATAAATGGGTCAGGGAAACAGACAGACTCATACCGGAATGATCTCATAATTGTCTACTCAGAAAACAGATAATGACTGGGAAAAGGCAGTACATCCACATTATAACAGGTGGCATAGCAAAATTAGATAAATGGGAACAGTGTAAGTAATCTAATATATAAATCAGGGTAAAAATCAGTTTTCAAAAAACCTAAATTAATAAATGTCACAGCAATTGGAAAGGAAGAAATAAAACTGCCCCTATTTGTGGATAACAGAAGTGTCTACTTAAAGAATTCCAGTGAATCTACATAAAAGCTACTAGAATAAGTGAATTTAGCAATTTTATATGATACAAGTTAAATATATAAAAGTCAATTCAATTCTTATATACTAGTGATGAAACACTGAAAATAAATTTTTTAAGTATGATTTGTATTAGCCACAAAACATGAAACACTAGTTATAAATCTAACATAACATGACAGTGTCTGTAGGGAGAAAAATGCAAAACAATGATGAAAGAAATTACAGGATGTCATTATGAATGGCAGAGAAAGAACAACTGAAAATTCTCTCTTCCATAAAAGCAATGAAAACTCTAGCAAAGAGTGTCAAAACAACTTCTCTGGAACTCTGTAAATTAACCAAAAACTCTGCCACAATCCAGGGAGGTTTTATTTTTAATGTCTGAACATCAGTAAGAATAGCATGTTTTGGGGGAGGGGTGGCATTTTAACTTTCTCTGTTCCCATCCTCCTCTCTGCCACTCAGTGGTAACCTTGAAAATAAATATCCATGATAACAGTGAGAAACAGCAGCCTAGCAGCCACTGGAGAAATCAGAATGAAATTGGAGTTCCTACAAAGCTCCAACCTCAGAAAATTTAGTCTGTCTGACAATATCTTAGAAAACCCATGAGCAAGACTTGAACAGACTCAGAGCTTGCCCAGTGGAAACAGTCATTTCTCTATGGATGTTTGTTGGAAATAATCAGTAGCAACTGCTTACCATTGCAGTTGCCTGAGGTAGAGATAATAGTTGGGTAAACAACAAACAAAGCAAAAAAGTTAAATAGAAAAGCTGAAGCATAAATGTCCATAGGGAGTTTTGCAAAGCTCTGAAATATTATTGGAAATCTAGAATGTCATGCACATATAAAGCCTATGTGCATGCTCAACAGAAACCTGAGAAGAACCTAAGTTCTCACCTCTGCTTGACATTCTGGCTCTGCCCAAGCAGGTAGTGGTGACTAAAGAAGATAGCTTACCTGTTTAAACATTAGAGGCACACTTTAACACAAATACAGAGCTTTAAGCAAAGACTGAAAAACTTATTCATTCTAGGAATTTAAGAAATTCTCTCTTCAAACATTTAGCTGAGCACTAAGTTAATTGAACACAGAAATCAGTGCCCACATGTGACAATAATATAGACTGTATGTAAATCAGGTCAGTCACTAAACAAGAAAGCAGCAATAAACAGAAGCATAAAAAAACATGAGAAAGGGAAGAATGGTTTCCAGATTTGCTATATTATTTAAACATCCAGTTTTTAACAAAAAAAGTGATACATGCAAAAACAACAACAAAAGAAACTATGGTTAACAGGTTGATACAGAGTGGAAGGAAAAGCAGTCATAGAAACTTGGTCAGTTGGAAGTCCATACATTAAACTTAGCAGACAAAGACTTTAAATCAACTATTTTAAATAGTTGCTCAAAAACTAAAGAAAGGATGAAAATGGTGCCTCAGCAAATAGAGAATATGAGTAAGGAGACAAATTGTGAAAATAACAATTCACTAGAGGAGTTCAATATTAGATACAAATGGCAGAAGAAGGAACTGGTGAACATGAAGATAGGTCAGATTAGGTTATTCAGTCTGAGGAAGAAGGAAAAGGTAATGCAGAAAAATAAACAGAGCCTCAGAAAACTGAGACACCATCAAGTGTACCAACATAAGTATAATAAGAATCCCAAGAAAAGATGTAGAAAAAAGAGCAGAAAAAATATTTTTTAAAAATTACTAAAACTTTTTCAGATTTGATGAATACCATTACCTACACATCCAAGAAGCTCAATGAACTCAAAGAAGGATAAATTCAAAAAGATCTACACCTAGAGATATTATCAGACTGTTGGAAGACAAAGAGAAAATCATGAAAGCAGCAAGAGAGAAATGACCCATCTGATACAAAGTATGTTCAATAAGATTAACAACATAATTTTAATCAGAAACTATGGAGGCCAGAAGGCAGTGGGATGACATATTTAGGGCACTGAAAGAAAAAATATTGCCAACCAAATATTCTCTCCAGTAAAACTATTAAAACTATTCTTCAAAAATGAAGGACAGATTAAAACATTCCCAGATAAACAAAATTGGAGAGAATTGTGACTAGTAGACATGCTTCATATAAATTACTAAAGTAAACTTTTATGTTGAAATAAAAGGACACTAAACAATAACTCTAATGTACCTGAAGAAATAAAGAGCCCCTGTAAAGTAACTACAAATATAAATATATAAGATAATATAAATGCATTTTTATTTATAATACTTTTTCTCCTGATTTAAAAAAACAACTGCATAATACAATAATTATAATTCTGTGTTGATGGACATCTAACACCATAATTTGAATGACAATAACAAGGGGGAGGGAAAAAAAACCTAAATAGATACAAAGTTTTTGTATACTATTGAAATTAATTTGGTATTGGGGTGCCTGGGTGGCTCAGTAAGTTAAGAGTCTTATTCTCAATCTTGCTCAAATCATGATCTCACAGTTTGTGAGTTCAAGCCCCTTAGAATTCATTCTACCACACTCTCTGCTCCAACTCTGCTCATGCTGTCTTTCTCTCTCAAAATATGTAAACTTAAAAAAAAAAAAAAAAAAGTTGTAATTAATGAAAACTAGATTATGTTAATTTTAATACCCTGGGAAACTACTAACAAAATAACAAATAGTAAAAAAAATGACGAGGAGGTTAAAATGGTATACTAAAACATATTAACACAAAAGAAGATATTAATGGAGAAATAGAGGAACAAAAAAGACATATAGGAAACAAATAGCAAAGTGACATTTCAACTACCTTATCAATAATTACATTAAATGGAAATGGGGTAAACACCTCCCAGAAAAAGAGATGTGGGAAGAATGGGGGCAGAAAACAGAATCCAACTATATGCTTCCTAGGAAAGACAAACTCAAAGAAACAAATAGATTCAAAGCTAAAAAACAGAAGACATACTACATAAACTGTAGCCAAACACATTCCCAATAACAAAGGGAAAAATCCCCAAAATACCTAGAAGGCCCTTTAAGACAAATGAAAACAAACGCACAACAAAACACACTTCATGAGTTTCAGGTAAAGTGTTGCTTAAAGAGAAATACAGCTATAAATATCTATATTAAAGAATAAAGTAATGAAATCAATGACCTAATATTCTACCTTAAGAAATTAGAGGGGAAAAAAAAAGAGTACACTTCACCCAAAGCAAGCAGAAAGAAGCAAGTTATAAAGATTAGAGTAGACATAAATGAAATAGAAAACAGAAAAACAATAGGGAAAAACAACAAAAGTTTATCCTTTGAAATTATTAACAAATCTGACAAACATTTAGCTCGACTGACAAAGAAAACAAAGGACAGAAAAGTCAAATCAGGAATGAAAGAAGGAACATTACAAATGATCTTACAGACGTGAAAGATTGTAAGATAATTCTGTAGACTGTTTACTAACAATTAGATCATCTTGATAAGATGAACAAATTCCACAAAAGGTACAAACTACTGAAACTGACTCAAGAAGAAATAGGCATTCTGAGTAGTTTTAATAAGCAAAGAGAATAAATTAGTAATAAAAACAACTACACACAAAGAAAATCCAGGACCACATGCCTTCAACTGGTGGATTCTTCTAAACATTTAAACAAGGAATAACTCCAATCCCTCACAAGTTCTTCCAAAAGAAATAGAAGAGGAAGAAACACTTCTCAACTCATTCATAGACTGAATCAGAATTCATAGATTCATAGAATCATTTCATCCTGATACCAAAACCAATAAAGACATCATAAGAAAGTTACAGATTAATGTTTTATGAATATAGAGGTAAAATCTTCAACAGAACACTAGTAAACTAAATCAAACACCACAAATAAAAAGATTATATACCATAAGCAACTGAGATTTATCCCAGAGATACAAGGCTGGTCCAATATGTGAATATTGAATAATACATAATATTGATAGAATAAAGGATAAAAAACAAATGATCATCTTCATAGATTCAGGAAAGGCACTTGCCAAATTCCAAACCTATTTCATTATAAAAACAAGCTATGAAAGAAGGGAAGTTCCTCTGCTGGAAGCCGAGCTATCCAACCAGCCTGATGGCAGGGCCGGGGCGGTGGACCGACAGGGGCGGCATGGCGGCCCACCGACAGTGAAGCTTCTTGTACTCCTGCTTTTATGTAATTTGGCCTTGGCGTTGGTCAGGGCAGCCCCCCATCAATGAAAGTACCTGGGGAATTGCCAGTTGGGGAATTGCCCACAACGGGCCCCCCCGGGAATAGAACCGTTGGGGAAAGAAATAAGAGTCCACAGGAAATTACGCGGCCCTACATCCAGCCCTTGCCGCCCCCTATAAACACTCCTCTGCCTAAAGGGAGGATAGCCCCATGTATTTCCCAGCCAAGGAGGGGGACAAATGGGTTCGAAATCCCCACTCCGGGAACAAAGGAATGTATCTATGGATACAAGTTACTCCAACCCCTAGGCCCACTTGGCCCCCAGGAGGCATTCCAGAGGATAACTGTACCTGGTGGGTTAAGGTACAGAATGGTTCATTAGTTCCTAGGTATACATTGTCTCTCTGGGAGCACATGAGGCGTGGGCTCCCAGGGCCCTCTTGGCTCCCTCCCGGCACCCCAGACCAAAGCGAATACTCTTGTCCCTTGTACCTCAGATGGCACAAAGGAACAATTAAGAAGTCACGTCCTTGTAAAACATTCCACTTGAGGTGTTGAGAACTAGATGACCTTGAAAGGGTAGGAGGGAATGTTACTAGAAAATAACTATGTTGTTCCTTTATGGGTGATCACACAAAGGAACATTTTTAGAATTAGGTAATGCCGAGAAACATAGATAATGCACGCTACCAGGAATTTGCTAACAAATATAATGCCACGCTTGCTACAATAAAGTGGCCAGTCTAACACACTGTTGTTGTCTGTGTCCATTTTATTTTTGTTTTATTTTATTTTCACTTTTTCGCTGATGCTGTTCATCCTTCGGGAACCCCTGGACGTGCTGGAGCTGGACTCCGGCATTCCTCATTGGATAAAGAACATGTATAAAAACCTACAGTTAGCATTACACTTTGTGGTGAGAAACTAAATGTTTTCCCCCTGCAATCAGGAACAAGACACTAATGTCCACTCTTGCCCCTTCTATTCAACAGTGTTCTGGGCATACCAGCTAGGGCAATTAAACAAGAATAATATCCATTTTACAGAATAGAAGAGAAGAAAGATGAATGTGTCCAAGGAGACATTTAAAATTATAGAATTTTATAAATTATAAAATGAGATAAAACTAATTCTCAACTTGGGAACAAATAAATGCTTTTGTTCATATAATGGGATATGAATAACACAACTACAAGGAATGAACCAGATCTCAAATAATTCCCCATTTTTGTGCAAGCACCAAGTTGAAAATACACTAAGAAACCATTCTGTACATTTTAACATGAAGATGATAGCATATATTATGTTATTTAAGGATACTTACCTATATATTAGGTTTAACCATCTGAAATAGCCAATATTTGGCCATTTTTAATGTAAAAAATGGCAATTTTATATGAGTCAACCTTATAACAAAATCACACAAATATACATGAGAATGATAAATGTAAATGCGTAACAGGAAAGGAGATCTTTAAGAATCTTTAAAAATTGCTTAAATACATTTTGAAATTTCAATTTCACATGTCCATTGCCTGGGAAATCACTGACATAAAGAAAGTGGGGGTATTTCTAAATTGTTTTAGAAGGTTAGATGTTGCTATAAATGTTAAAGTCAAATAAATAGTAATAACAATGTGAAGTTAGTAAGATTAGATCTGTCCCTTGTGAACCAAAAGTTTTAGAAATAGAAGTATGATAATTAGCATAGGTAGTTTTAGAGACATCTACCCATAGGTTAAAAGAATTAAAGATAATTACTGAATTTCTTTTTGGAAATAATATCTAACATGATATCAAACAGAATCCTCATTTTTTAAAATAACAGAGCTTAAAGACTGAGCATTTTGACAATACCATTAATAGATTCACATGTAAAGAACAAAATCTCAATGCAGTAAAATAAAAGCTAATATATCTCCTTTTAACAAAGACTTAGCTAATTGCCTTTCATCATTTCTATCAGGAATTCAAATTGGAATTAAAGGTATGCATGAAGAGATAGGTTAATTACCTGATTTCTATTTACTTCATTGTGACACTAAAGAAAACACTTTTTCTACAACAAATTTTAAAATAAATCATAAAAATCTAGAACTTCAAAATATGATGGTTCTAGAATAGAGTCAATCTTGCTCATTTTTTTTAAGTGCTCAAAATGGTAAGGGCTTCATGCCAAGAAAAAAACCTAGAGTGTGTTTTCTGGTTTTGTTGTTACTGTTATTGTTGTTTTTAGGCATCAAGAGAAAAGAATGAGAATATACTCCAATTATCATGTAACCATAAGAAGGAAATAAAGCTCCAAATGAAGCTATCATTGCAGACAATAAAAAACATAAGCATTTAATGTACAGTCATATACAATTAATACAGGTATTATTATACAATTGTACAATACATACAGTATTATAAAATTTCTTGAATGAAGGAAAGTTTGAAAATTCACCTCCAGAATCATTATTTAAATCAGTGAAAAGAAAGCTGTTATCCTGAAGAGTCAAAGGATGGCCACAAAATGGTCAAGAGTAATTGAATCAGAGAACAGAGAACAGAACCTTATATTATGCTAATTTCATCCAATTCCTTTTCTTCTTTTCAGAACCAGTTTTCTGCAATATCTACACCCAAAGTCTCCTTTTCCTTACCATTTAGTCTCATTTTAAGTGATCTACATTCCCTTTTCTCTATTGCTAGACTGAAAGTGTACTCTTGATGGCCAACCTAGGTGTGATTTTCAGTCTTATAACTTCTCCTTAGTATTCTGGTGTTTGGTATTATTGAAGAACATCTTGAAGTCATCATCATTTGTCTTCTAATATCCTAACCCTTGGGATACTTCTGAAGCTCCTTGGGTGCCTCTAATCTTTACCCCCATCTCCAAACCCTCTATCTGTAGCTCTATACTCTTTTTTTCTAGTTTTCTCTCCTCCAATAATTTTATCTGCTTCTAGAACTTCAAAAATAACCTCTATAAGGAATATTCTTATCTCCATATCACTAACCCTAAATCAGTCCTCAAATCCAGTCTCCTGTCTCAAATGACCTTTTGCCATTTCTACTTGGCTATTCCATTTCTATCTCAAATAATCAACATTAATTCCCTTAAGCCCACTCTCCTTTCCCTCAGTTCCTCCCCTGCATTAACCTTTCTCTCCTTTTCTTCTTCTCCGCTCTCCTCTCCACCTCATATATGCACACATATACACACAAAATCCCAACATCCCTATTTCTCTTTATGATATACCTTTGACTTCTTCTTCTCCTTTAATCACCAGTATCTGCTCAACTACTTCTTTGTAACATTTTCCATTCTCACAGAGCAAGTCCATTAGAAATCACATCTGGAACACTGCCAGAGAGGTGAGGCTGACAAACTAATTTTAGCTATATCCATATACTCTACCCTTCAGATCCTCTCACTTCATCCACTTGTTGAGCAAACAGCAAATATTTATTGAATAGCTATCATGTGGCAGGCAATCTTCCAGGCTCTAGGGATACATCAGAGGACAATGTAAACAAACAAAAAAATCACAGAATTTATATTCTAGAAGGGAAACGTATGTATACAATAAAAATACTAAGTAACTCATATACTAAGTTAAAATGGTAAGTTCCATGAAGAGAAAAAAAAAGCAGCATAATGAGGGGCAAAACGTGGGGAACTGGAGGGTTGTAGGGAAGATTTCATTAAGAAGGCAATATTTGAGCAGACCCAAAGAGACAGAGTCAGCATTATGGAAATCTGAAGGTATAGACTTCCAGTCTAAAGGAACAGTGAATACGGAAAAGACCCTAAGACAGAAGTGGGCTTCACATATTCAAACAACAGCAAAAAGGCCAGTTTGGGTGAAACAAAGTGAGAAAAAGAAATGGTAGCAATAGTAACGCCGGAGAAGTAACTGTAGTCAGATCATGTAGGTCTTATAGGCCATCGTAAAAATGGTGGCTTTCACTCTAGTGAGGTAGGAAAATAATAAAGCATTTTGAACACAGAAGGAACATGATCTGCCTCATGAGTAACAGAACAATCCTGGCTATTGTGTTGAGAAAAAAGTGGATGGCAGGGTGGAAGCAGTTAAAAGACTTTGCATTAATCCACGCAAGAGCAGCAACCATGCCCTGGACTGGGGTAGCTCTAGAGCAAGTGTGAGTTGGAATCAAAATCTGGACATAATTTGAAGGTAACATCAACAGGACTCTTCTGATACATATGTCAAATGTGAGAAGAACTGGCAAGGACTCCAATCTTTCGTTCTGAAATAGTGGAAAATGAAACTGCACGTACCTGAAATGGGGAGGATTATAGAAGAAATAGTATGTGTATCAAAGTAAGAGGTCTAAAACATCCAAAGTTCAGTTTGGGGAAAAAATGAGATATAAATTAAGCATCCAAATGGAGATTTTAGATAGTCTGAGGTAGCATTCTGGAATTTAGGAAAGAGGCTGGGGGAACGAGGAAGGAAGATAGATTTCGATTTAGAATTTAAGCCACTTAGATGGTATTTAAAACTTTGAAGCGGGAGGTGATGTTTAAGGGAGTGCGTGTCTACAGACATGGAAACAGAACCGAGGTGTGAGTCCTACAGTACCAATGTTAAGAAAGCCAAGTGGATAAACAGGAACCAGGAAATCAAATTGAGACACAGCAACTAGAAATTCAGGGACAAACCGGGAGATAATGTGGTCTTAGACACCAAGTGAAGAAAGTATAACAAGGAAGGAATGATCTCAACTCTTTTCAGTGATGTTGATGGGTCAAATAGGATAAAGATGTGAAATTAACTACCAGATTTATGACGTGAAGGTCAGCAGAGATTTGACAAGTATAATTTAAATGTTGTGGTGAGCTAAAGCCTGACTGTAGACAGTAGAACTGGAAAAGAAAGAGTGCTATCACTGACAAAACAAGGAGGAAGTTTTGCTTAAAAAGAGGAACAAAGAAACAAAACAAAACACTTACTCTGGTGGAGGATGTGGGAGTTAAGAAAAAAATTTAATGGAAGAATCATACCATATCTGTATGTCCTTGACATGTTCCATTAATACTAGAGAAGTTCCAAAACACTAGAAAACACGATACAGGAGCAAATGGGGAAAAATGCTGTGACAATTACCTTGATAAGATCTAGATTATATGACAGAGGTGGATAAATACAGCAGTGGGAATTTATAGTAGTTATTTTATTACTTGTTTTAATTTCCTTGTGAACTGGAAGGTATTATCATCAGCGGAGGGTCAGGATAAGAAGTAAATTTAAGGACAGAACAAAACGTGTACACAGTTACCCAAAGGCAGAACGTGAATGCATAAGGGAAATACGGAATGAACCTAGGGCAGCATCATGGGCACATAGGAGGTTTATGATCATAAATGTTAGGTGGCACAAGTCATCCTGATTGGGTCTATTTAACCAATACAGGGTGTTGCCATGGTAATACTAGCAAGTGAGGAAAAATAAAAAGCAAAGGAGTCAAGGTGTGTGCAAGGAAGTGATTCTAATATTTGGCCATGATACTTAAGCTCAATAAGAAGGGACAGAACGCAACAAGGGAGTGAGAGACAGGGGAAAGTTGTTTCAGTAAATTGATTAAACATCCCAGAGGTGTTGAAGAATGGCTGGATTCAGGGCACCAGAGGGTCCAAGTTGATAGATATTAGCATATATCTGACAGAAAAAGGAAATGCACAATATTTATATGCTATACAAACTGATTAAAATACTGCTTCTGGACAAAGGGAGCTCTAGGAGGCACAGACATGAAAAGTAACAATAAAAAAAAAGTGAGGAATTGTCACTACCTTTCAGCTTCAAATACTGGCAGTGAATAGATTTCGGGCAAACCAAAATAAATAAAAAACAAAAAAACACGTTAAAAGTTTAAAAAGCCAGAGGTACAGTTAGGATCCCAAAAGGCCAAAAATTACTCCAGAAAAGGTTATAAGAGATAACTACAAGGTGAATGCCTAAATTCCACAAAAATAATCCTTGGGGCCAAATAATAATCCTTCTAGGTCCAGACAGCCAGAGACTGGCCATCGCTGAGACAGCCTAGCAGACAGCAGAGTTAAAGTGGAAAGTTGGACAAAGAAAGAAAAGAGGCACAGATTAGATGTTACAATAATGGTTGGACTTCATCTTCGGATTAAGACATGGACAGATGCAAGAGACCATCACTTTACTATCAACCCAACAACCAAATTATGCCAGGAAAACTATGAAATCATTTTTAACCCCTGAGAAAGTAGAGGACACAAAGAAATCTAAACAAATTAAATTCTACAAAGGTACAAGCCTTTCATAGGAGAGATGAGACCCAGGACTGCTGGTCTCCCTAACAGAGAAGCAAGAGGTGGGAGAGTCAGCCATAGTACCCTGGAACAACAGCTTAGAATTCCAAAGGGCCCAAGCACACAGTGAGTCTGCACCCAGCCCGATTCTATCCTCAAACATCTGAAACCAGTGGTAAATGACATAACATTGAAACTGTAATAAAGCCCACATCCAGATCAACTTCAACTTCAAATCAGTTTGACTTTATTCTTCTCCTACTCACTTTCCTCAACAACCCCCCAACACGCTCGCTCGCTCTCTCTCTCTCTCTCTCTCTCTCTCTCAGCCTGATAGAGTGCTCTTTCCTCTAGAGGTAAATATTATTCATTTCTGTCTTTCCAAACCTATATACAATGTCTAGTACACAATATTTATAGACACATGAAGAAGAAAATGTGGCCCATTGTAAAGACAGGAAACCATTAATAGGAGGTGATGCAGATATGGCCCAGACATTAGTTATTAAATAAGGATATGAAAATACCTAAGACAAAAATACTAAAAGATCTAGTGGAAGTGGTGACTGACAACATGTGCGAATGGATGGGGGAAATCTGAGTAGAGAGATCACATCTACCAAAAAGTAGCCAAATAGGAATGCTGGAAATGAAAAGTATGAGATTAAGAATGAAGACTTTTCTACGTAAGCTTAACAGCAGCCTAAATAAAACAGAGAAAATGATCAGTGCATTTCAAGGCAGGTCCATGGAAAATATGCAAAGAGAAACACCAAAAGAAAAGAGTATGGGGAAAAAATGCTCAGGATCTGTGGGATGATATCCAGTGCTCTAAAATAATTGTAACTGAAGTCCTAGAGAAAAAGAAGGAAAATGGAAAAACAAGAAAGAAAATTTTTAAGAGATGGTTATCAAGAACATCTGAAAGTAATGAAAACATCACTTCACACATCCGAGAGTCTGATCAAACCTCAACCAGGGTAAACATAATAAAAACTACACATAGGCACTACTTAGTTCAACTGTTAACATCCAAGAGAAAACCTTAAAAGCAGAAAGGGAAAAACAACTTACCACATTCAAGCGAACATTGATATGAATGACGGCTTGACTTCTCGTCAGAAAAAAATGAAGGGCAGAAGACAATAAATTATAATTCTTTAAAGTGTTGGGAAAACATTAACAACTATCAATTTGGAATTCCTGTAAATGGAACCAGTGAAAATATCCTTCAAAAACAGAGATAAATTAAAGACATTTTTAAAAGTTGAGTTTGTTTCTCACAGACTGAATCGTAAGCAATGGAAAAGGAAGCACTTCAGGCTGAAGATAAGTTAACACCAGATGGAATACAGGAGTTTCAGGAAACAATGACACATACCAGAAAGGGTTAATCTTTAAAGAGAAAAAGAAATTATTTTATGGGGTTTACCTACACAAAGTACTTTCAAACATCTAGCACATCATTACTCAAAATTTAACATTCTTCCCTCCTCACCCCAGGAAAATTTTGACTCTGAGCCAAAAAATTGATACAGTTTATGACCATCATTTAAAAATACTTAAGTTTCACAAAATCAATAAGCTTTAACATGGCAAAATTTGATTATGTACCTTTCATGAACCAGGTCCATATTATTTGTAAGTTTTACAAGTACCTTGAAAAGTATGTACACACATGACAAATTAGAAAAATTAGGAAAACAAATCAGGAAATTGGATTGAGAAGTAAAATTCTTTTTTTTTTTAATTTTTTTAATGTTCTTTTATTTTTGAGAGAGAGAGAGAGAGAGACAGCACGAGTGGGGGAGGGGTAGAGAGAGAGAGAGAGAGGGAGACACAGAATCCTAAGCAGGCTTCAGGCTCTGAACTGTCAGCACAGAGTCGAACATGGGGCTCAAACCCACCAACCGTGAGATCATGACCTGAGCTGAAGATGGACGCTCAACCGACTGAGCCACCCAGGTGCCCCGAGAAGTATAATTCTTTGCCAAAATCACCTGACTTTTAAGAAGTAGAGCTGGGATTCAAACCCAATTCTTTCTTATTATAAATCTCATGCCTTGTTTCTTAGGTACTAATTATTATAGCAATAGTAATTTGTATGTCCAATAACCTAAATGTCCAATGTAGATGTGTGTTTTGTCAACCCATGTTCAATTCAGAGTGTATTATACTACATACTCTTGCTTTTTCTTGTACTAACACATCACGAACCTACTCCTCTGTCTCTACAAATAGACATACTTCCTTTCTCTTAGTTTTGCATATTTTTCCAATTTAAGTATAATTTCAACTTTACTTAATCAATTCCCTTTTGAAATGTTTAATTGGTTCCAATTATTTGCTACTTTAATTCTACAATGAGTACTTTTGAGTACATATTTAAGGTTTTCTCTAATTATATTCTTGAGATATATCCTGGAAGTAGAATTCTTGGATTAAATAGTCTCCACATTTTTACTTATTGTAGTTTGCCAGATTATCCTAAACTCTTTCCACGGTAGTATCATCTCTTTTTTATTCCTTGCCAAATTAAGCATAAAATGATAAGCATTGTTTAAATTTTAAATTCTCAGTTTACTAGTCAGATGTTTTCAATATTTTCCTATAGTGTTTCTGGCCATGGTATCATGCTAATAAAAGTCTTCAATATGCCAGGATTAAGAAACATTTGCTTTCATTTTCCTCTACTACCTCACGATGACATACCTTGCATTTAAATTTTAACTCATCTGCAGTTTTTATTTTGTACAGTTGGAAGGAATACATTGAATTTATCTTTTTATTTTGTAACATAGTTGGCCAATTGTCCTGATTTATTGTGAGAAATCTCTAGGACAATCTGAAACACCAACTTAACCTTTAAATAAACCCCTCTATACCTATATATGCCTTGTTTCTATACTCTTCTTCCATTCCATTAACCTGTCTTAATTAATTTCTATACTTTTCTATTTCTTTTTTTACCCTAATTCCAAAAAATATTCTCTCAGAAAAAGTTTATCATAATCTCAACCAAAAGAAAAATGTCAGATGTTTCAGTATTTTCCTTTCCTTTCCTCTATACCCAGGTGAGGTTAGACATATTAACCCATGGGACACCAGCAGAGATTAAAAGTAGTATTTCAACTAAAGAATGAAAAATAAGCAGATGAATTAATACACAACACACAGCAGAACACATGGAAGGGAAAGGACATTGGAGTTAGCTTTAGATGGTTATCTTTTTCCTCCCTGTGCATTCACTTTTACATAGAAATGGCAAATCTTTATTGATTCTATAATTACCAGTTAATTTCTTAAGAAAGCGCTAGACACTTATAAATGCGTAACATGGAAATTCCCACGATTCAGAAGTAGCCACGAAAAGTTTTGATTCACAAAATTTTGTTTTTAAACCCAAAATTTGGAGGGCCGTTGTAGTTAATTACCACAGTGATATTAAAGACTTCTTATAATTACATGTCTGCTACCGTAACTCCTCCAGGTTTTATGTCCAACTAGAGGCATTGAAATACACCTGCACTGGAAGAAAATGTTCTAAGAAGGAACTTATACATATTGGTTCATAGAGATGGTCTAAAGTGCTTCTATTTGTATATGAAAAAATCAACTCAACCAAATCAGGTTATCTCATTAGCATCAATACATTATATGTATAGATATTCCATTAATATGTATACAGGGGTCAGTGAAATGCATTCATGTGGTCATTGATTAATTTCCTAGGGGAGGCAAAGACAAGGCCTGCAGCAAAAGAAAAGTGTGATCGGCAACATATTTTTCTAGAAAGTTATGGTAGATATGAGACCCCACTAAAAAAAAGCTCTGTAGCAAGCCAACACTCACGTGCAAAGTTGTTGCTTCGTGGGTACAGAAACAGGGAAACAAGTTAAGCCCAACCAGAGAAAGAGAGGAAAGACATCTAGATCTCCTATGGGCCTTCGTTTGATATGCCTGTATTTGAGGCAGTGTCTGTTCCAAAGCACAGACAGCCGGCCCGGCACTGCATGAGAGCACCCCTAATTCAGCTCACAGTAATCTCTTGCACAATTACCTCTCCTGAATGAAACCATCTTGGATATGGACAAAAGTATGGAGGACAGTGACTTAATTTTTTGATTAAAAAAAGGAGCAAGCGAGAGAAAGAAAATGATTTATAATAAGTCCGTGGGAACATTCTGTACCTATCTCTTTTCTGATTAGAGAGGTGGCATGGAACCTGGCTCATTAGGCAGAAGTAATGAGCCAGTCTACATGCCATCTCTAATTAGAGAAAAGATACAGTAGGTACAACTGTACCTATAAATTTATAGAATAAAGACAAAAATTATTTTAAAATAACCTTTCCCTTGTAGCACTCTGATGCCCAAATCTTAAGGAGAAAATTGTAGTAAAAATTAAGTAACATTTGAAACAAACCCCTTTCCAATGATATGTTTTCTTTTTCTTTTTTTTTTTAATGTTTATTTATTTTTGAGAGAGAGAGAGAGAGAGAGAGAGAGCATGAGCAGGGGAGGGGCAGAGAGTGAGGGAGACACAGATTCCAAAGCAGGCTCCAGGCTCTGAGCTGTCAGCACAGAGCCCGACGTGGGGTTCGAACTCACAGACCATGAGATCATGACCTGAGCTCAACTGACTGAGCCACCCAGACGCCCCTCCAATGATATGTTTTCTCATCAGAAGTTAAATTTCTTTTTACACAGCTTAATAACAAATATCATATTCAGTCCACAGTGTCCTTTTGAAGCATTCATTCAACATCTAGCATGCTGAAGAAGAGCAGAAGCAAGTCACTTCAACCCCACAGTGCATAGCAGACTAATTTATAGCACTATCGAATACTTTGAGCAACATTTGGTGCAATAAAACACTTTTAGAAGTACTAATGGGGATTAAATATTGAAACAAGGCTCACAAGATTTAATGTTTTATTAAGAAATTCTGCATGCAGGGTACTTTATAAAATTCTCCAATACGCTAATTACTCACACCAAGTTTCTAAATATATAGTTTCCTTCAATTAAGTCTTCACATAAGCTTAGCTTGATCGAAGAGCATATACAAATTAAATAGAGTTATGTCCAGACACTTTGTCTTCTGATTTCTCAACAATTCTACGGAGAGACATTGTTATCCCTACTTACAATAAGAGCATAGGTGTTCAAAGAGGTTAATAATAGCTGCCACTCATTAAACATTTACTATATGATAAGCAACATATTCTACACATACATGATCCCATATAATTATTATTACAGTCCTATTAATTATTTATGAAAACATCCTTTAATAGATTAAAACCTGAGATTTTAAAAGGATACATATTTTTATCAAAGGCACACAACTGGATTGGATTCAATTCTAAGTTTTTTGACACCAGAGCTAGGAAATTTAACCACACAGTTTTAGAATTTATTTTGAGTATCAAAAATACACATCTGGGGCACCTGGGTGGCTCAGTCAGTTGAGCGTCCAGCTTCGGCTCAGGTCATGATCTTGAGGTTCATGGGTTCAAGCCCCGCATCGGGCTCTGTGCTGATAGCTCAGAGCCTGGAGCCTGCTTTGGATTCTGTCTCCCTCTCTCTCTGCCCCTCCCTCACTTGCACTGGGTCCCTCTCTCTCTCTGCTATACTATATCTACTATACGCAACTGGCAGGATTGTATCACTATTAGAATTAAAATTTAGCAAATTCACTGGACTTAATTGAGGTCAATATAAAAATTGATCGTATTTTTATAGAATAAAAACAAAACTAGAAAATGAAGTTCAGAAACAATAGTAAGTATAACTGGTGAAAAAAGAACCAAAAAATACATAGAACTAAGTCTTACAAATGAGTGAAACTTCTGGACAGAAAACTAACAACATTGGGGTGCCTGGGTAGCTCAGTTGGTTAAATGTCAGACTCAACTCTTGACCTTGGCTCAGGTCATGATCTCGTGATTCATGAGGTCAGGCTCAGCACTGGTGGCACAAAGCCTGCTTGGGATCCTCTCCCTCCCTCCCTCTCTCTCAAGATAATAAATAGATAAATAAATAAATAAGTAAATAAATAAACAAACAACATTTTTAAGAGAAATTAAGAAATACATTTTGTTTGTGGATTAGAAGATCTGATATCATATAGATACCCATTTTCCCGAAATTGAGTTTATGATTTAAATCCCAGAATTTTGTGAAAATTGCAAAACTGCCTCTAAAATTCATATAAATAGACAAGACAATATTGAAAGGAAAAAAAAGTTGGAAAAGTAAATACTTTCAGATTTTAAGACTTTTACGAAATGACAACTATGAAAACTAAATGTTTTGACTCAAATACAGGCAAACAAATCATTGGACCAAAAGAGAGAGCTCAGGAGCAAACCATCTTCACATATGCAGGTACGTGATTTGTGACAGTTACCACTCGCTGCAGGGGAGCGAAGAAATGATCTGTTTAATGAAAATGGTTCTGGTGATGTTCAAGTGAGAAATAAAAAATGAATCTTGACCCCCCTACCTCATAACATACCCAAAATAAAGTCATATAGAAAACAGACCTAAATTTGAGAGGTAAAATAATAACATTTTCAGATAAAATGTAAAAATAATATCTCCATGATATCAGGGTGTGCAAAGATTTCCTCAATAGGACATAAAAATATTAAGTATAAAAGAAAAATTAGTAAATTAGACTTCATTAAAATTAAGAACTTCTGTTGATCAAAGAATGCCATTAAGTTTCCAGCAACTACAATGTGCCAGATTCTGGAAAAACAATAATGTTTTTCATACATAGCCTCATTTGATCTTCATGAGACTGTAATGTCATCATCATCATTTCAAATTTAGAGTAACTAAAAGAATATAAGAACACTAATTCGAAAGGATACACACACCCCTATGTTTATAGCGGCATTATTTATAATAGCCAATATTTCGAAGTAGCCCTAGTGTCCACTGGTCCATTGGTTGATCAAGGGATAAAGAAAATATAACATGTAATATACATACACACACACACACACACACACACACAGGAATATTATTCAGCCATAAAAAGGAATGAAATCTTGCCATTTGCAATGACAAGGATGGAACTAGAGAGTAGAAATTGAAGCAAAAGTCAGTCAGTCAGAAAAAGATAAATAAACAATTTAACTCATACGTGAAATTTAAGAAACAAACAAGCTAAGGTAAAAAAATAATAAGAGACAGAGACAAATCAAGAAACAGACTCTGAATTATAGAGAACAAGCTGATGGTTACCAGAGGGGTGGGGGTAGGGTATGGGTTAAATAGGTGATGAGGATTAAGGAGTGCACTTGTTGTGATGAGCACTGGGTATTGAATCACTACATTCTACACCTGAAAGTAATATTACACTGTGCATTAACTAACTGGAATTAAAATACAAAATTAAAAAGTACATAAATTAAATAAATTTGGGCTAACTACAGTTTAGAGTCATTTAAAAGTTGTTCCAGGTCACGTAGCTAGTAAGTGGGCAGTTGGGACTTGAACTCAAGCAGACCAACACCAAAGTGTAAAGTCTTAAGGAACTATGCAATCAGATGGTTGCTCAAATGCGTATGTAGGTGTATACATGTGTGTGTGTATAATAGAGATCTAGAAACAGAGATATAGAAATACAGGCATGTATCGCAATTTCTAGTAAATAACTGCTAATAATCTCAAAATATTAGGAATAATCTAAATGCTCATTATTAGGAGTTTGTTTTAAAAGTTTTTGTTACAGCTATACAAGTGGGCATAATGCAGCCATTTTAAATGAGAAGGAATATTAACATAGAATGTTGTCCATAACATTTGGAGAGGAAGTATTTATTTTTAGAGGCCTCAGAGAAAGCATATGTATTATAATTTCATTTTTAGAAAATTATTTTTATAACCATATCTCCAGCTATATGTACTAAAGTTCTGGAAGGGTATAAAAAAAGTTAACTGTATCTATGAAGGTAGAAAACTGAAATATTTTCTATTTCAGAGAGTTCTGTATTGTTTGGATTTTCTTATAATGAGTATTCATTATTTAGTAATATAAAATAATTGTTCCATTTTTAAAGTGTAGGCAATTTATAAACCATTGTGCTAATTATTTCAAGTTAATCCTAAATTCAATTTCTGGGTTTTGTTTTCAGCATGCAGTATATATTCTTTTAAACCTCTATGGCCTGTTTTAGGATGGGAAGATATGAATACCATAAATCTAGCTATTAGTGTTGAATATTAAATTTCAGTTTCTATTTAATATTCTAAACCCTACTTTAAAATCCAAACAAAAAAAAAAGATTGAGAAAATATAGTTTATCACATATTGTTCTTATGTAAATATTGATCAGGGGCACCAGGGTGGCTCAGTTGGTTAAGCTTCTGACTCTTGATCTGGGCTCAAATCATGATCTCATGGTTTCCTGAGATCAAGCCCCATGTCAGGCTCTCCACTAACAGCGCAGAGCCTGCTTGGGATTCTCTCTCTCCCCGTCTCTCTGCTCTTCCCCTGCTCATGCTTGCATGTGCGCGCTCTCTCTCTCAAAATAAATAAACATTTAAAAGAAAAAGAAAAAAGAAATAAACTTGATCATAATAGGTACATCTTAATTTTAAAGTTCCCCTAGTATAGTGGGTTGAAAAGTGCCCTCCAAAAGGTGCGTCCCCCTGGAATCTGTGACTGTGACCATATTTGGAAATAGGGTCTTTGCATACGTAATTAAGGATCTGGAGAGGAAGGCATATAGGATCAGGGTGGGCCCTACATCTAACCACAAGCTCTCTTAGAAGAGAAGAGAAGGGAACAGAACACAGACGAGAGGGTCATGTGAACCTGGAGACTAAGGGGGTTGTGCAGCCACAAGCCAAGGAACGCTGAGGACTACTGGAAGCCAAGAGAAAGAGAGGCATAGAACCAATCAGAACCTCCAGAGAAAACCAACCCTGCGAACCCTTGATTTCAGACTTATGGGCTCTAGAACTTTAAGAGGAGGATAAATGTCTGCTTTATTAAGCTCCTACCCAGTTCTGCTCATTTGTTGCAGCAGTGCTAGGAAACACATACACCTAGATATTTAAAACAATTGTTTTTGACACTTTCTTGAGCAATCGGGTAATTAGACAAAATAAGTAATTTTCTGAAGTCAGAATCTTACCATTTAAACTCTGTCCTATTTGTGTAGTACCAGAGGCAAAATCTATAATTGAACCACTTAGAGTCCTTGCATCAAATGCCGTATTATCTTCCTCCAAACCATTGATGAAGAAACTGATTTTTGTCTGATGCACCTGCAAGAAATTATCACCATTATTATTTTAATTACATAACCTTGCATTTTATCATAACTACATTTCAGTAGTCTTTCTCAAGTTAATTTCTTACTTCACTACTTTCTTCAGTTGGAAAGACTGAAAACAATTTATCTTAATGGCTCATTGATATATCTGTATGTTTATAGATCTAGATATGAACCTACATATTATAGTTTTGTGCTGTGATTTGTACCATGGTATTTAAAGATATACATAATTTTTCGTCCCATGTATTTAGCAGCACTGACTGCTATGCCTTCATAATTTTTTGAGAATATGCTATTTCTTTATATACTAGTTAAATTTGTTATAACAATAATTGGCAAAAACAGAATTCAATACAAAAGGTAGAAATATTCAAAACTAAGTATGCCAAAAATGTATAACCTGTGGATAGAATTTAAGTTGCTAATACAAAATACTTCCTGTAAACATTTCCTGTATTAGTATTGGTACCATAGTTGATGATTTTCAGCCGTACTTCCCCAATACAGAATATAAAAATTTGACAAGAATATTCTAGCCTAATTATTCAGACAACTTACCAACTCTCTACCATCAGGGATCAACAAACTTTTTCTGTAAACAGTCAGAGGATAAATATTGTCTATTTGCAAACCAAGTGATTTGATTTTGTGTTCCAACTGGTCCAGGTCACAACTGCTCAACTCTGCTATTGTAATAGGAAAGCAGCCAGAGACAGTACATATGTGAGTTAGCATGGATGTGTTCCAGTGAAACTTTATAAAAACATTTGAACAACCAGATTTGTTCCTGGGTTGTGGCTAGATGACCCCTCAATTATATCCTAATTGTAAAATGATGAAGTTATGAAATTTTGTTTCTGTGCAGTGACCCCTGAAGAGCCAACTCAAACCGTTCTGCAGACAACTTCATGGATGGGATTTATACAAAACTGTCAATGATTGCACGTATTTCTGAATAAAATGATCAGCCATTTGACATCAATGTTAGCCTCTACAAACAGTTCTGTTCAAGTGCTTTTAACTTGAATGTAAAAGGAATCATTGGTGCTCTAGCAAAGGAGCTGAAATGGCAAACAAAACACGAGGATGGGGGTGGGGGTAGCAGAAGGAGAGAGAAAGAGAAATATGTCATCTTGCAGGTGAAAGGTTAGATGCTAACATTTTAATTAAAAATATATCCAATCATAGCATTCAAATGCTATCCTATTAAGACTTCCTCACAATTGATGAAAATAACCATTCCCCAACATCTTTAGAACGTTATATGAGTGACTGTCTTAAGAACTGTTTTCAACAGCCCTCTCTCTCCAAACAAACCAACCAATCAACCCACCCTGACAGTTAACAACATAATTACTTGGGAACAGTAATTCTTCACAAAGTTATTCAACATGGCTTTTCTCCATACTATTTAATCTGCTTTTATTAAAAACCAGGTACTTCCTTAACTCCACTGACCCCATGTTACATTTTACTTAATTATAAAACACAGCCTTGACATAAAGAACTAAAAACACACGCCAACTCCTTGTGGGCCTGCATATATACCTCTCTTCTGGGTAGTAGGGCTGCATTTTTTTTGCAGCCCATTTTTTACAGCCTGTTACTGTCATTTGGTGTTTGACTGTTATCATTATAAAAGATACAGGCTTTTCTACTTTGTTATTTGTAGCATTATCTCATGTTTTACAACATCTTTGCGCAACATGCAGGCACATGAAATATAACTAGTGAAAAGTTCTCGATGGTATTAATGCATAAAAAAGAATGTGGTTCCATCTCTACTGTCTTTACCCAGCCAAAAGCTGATGAACAGCCAATTTTCCTTTATCACATTAGCACAGCCATGAGGGAAACACATTTGTTCTACTCAGCTACACTAAAGATACTATTACCAATCTAACATATACATGTTTTATATCAGCAGTATTCTCAGAGCATGAGAGAGCCAACAATATATTAACACTAGCATGACAGTTTATTTAAGAAAAGAAAATTGTCTCTGTAGAGGGACAGAAGTTAGAAATGTATGGCTAAATCTCAGTGTCACTGGTCTAATAAAGGTAATAATTCTTAGGCTTTCTTTATAGCAGGTAACACTCCTGTGACAGTTCTGTCATATCATTCAAATAAAAATGTTGTCTTTTACAAGTTTAAGTGCACCTTTATTTTGAGTCAGATAGAAAGCATGTTTTTGATTTTCTATATTCACTGTATTATATCTGTAGTCAAGAGTTCAGGACCTTCTCTTTTTTATCAACTCATCGCATATTTGCTTAGGAGAAGGATTCAGTGTCACTTGCAGTGAATTCTGGAAGGATGTTTTCACTTTGTTGGTACTTACAAAATGATTAATGATGATCTCAAGCCACTCTCTTCTGTTGTCCCCTCCCCTATCAACCACCTTTCTATAAATAAGATTAAATCTTCTTTGGTGTTCTGTACCATGTTTTATATTCCAAGATTCTCTTAACTATTTTGCAATTCTGGTCTGGGGCCCCATCACACCGGAACTGTGAAGACGAGGGTAGCGCTTTGCAATAGCTCATTCTGATGATCCCCTTGCCAGTTATCTGGAGGAAGAGGAATATGTGTGGTGGAATTTCTAATTTGTGAAAAAGAAAGCCTTCTGCTGAAGTAGACTTCACACCTATCTCATTTTCCACCCCTCGAGAATTGGAAGAGTTTGTACATGTTTATTGGTGTGGCATGAAGGAATGAATTGGCAAAGCCAGTGGCAGCTGGAGAAAGGCCTTACATCCCCTCATAAGAGATTTAAAAAACACACCGGAAAGAAGATAGAGGGGAGCAGGTCATTCTCACCCCTTCATTTTCTCAGGGCTTCATATTTTATTTTAATTAACTTTTTGGCCAAATTCATGTCCCTGTGACAGTCTGTACTCACTCCTTTGAGCACAAGAGTGTATCAGATTATTTTTTTTGAGTAGAATACCTGATCATTGTCTTGCTTGAGCAGAGAAGTGTATAATTCCAGGAAGTCACACAATAGCTGAGAAGCTACCAAGAAAAAAATACAATCAAGTCCACCTGGACAGGTGTGTCCTAATTGTCAATCATCTGGTCCACTGAAATGCCAAATCTTTGTTGCTTTTCTACTCCTGCTGGCTACCAAAAATCCAAAGAAACTCCCAACTCAGGCTGGGAAATAGGCAGAACACCTGCACTAATTTCCTCAGCGGAGAAATAGTTTCCTTGTTGCCTCTATCTTTCTAATTTCAAGTTAATTCAATAAAGCCTGAACCCAGTACTCAAAGTGCCCCTATACATTATACCAAAAAAAAATAAAGTCATCACCCTTTCTCTCAAGGACCTTGTATGTATGACTAATTTTAATGCACTAGTGTGTGCATCACTATAAACAATGATGGTTGTTTTTAAGTTCTGACTCAGTGCAGTGAATAAAGTGCTGTCCATTTCAAAGAGTTGCTTTGAGAAGTTAGGTCTCAGTCCATTCACATAGGACATATGAATGTCCTATGTGAATGATTCTGGACCTTTTCTTTGGGACTTGTCTTTTCAAAACCATCAAACAGGCCTCCCAGAAATACCACTTGCATTCTTTTAAAGGGTTTCATTTTGAAGCAATTTTTTTTTTCCCTCTGAGACAGAGCTAGCACATATGAGAGTGTGCACACACATGAGCCGGGGAGGGACAAAGGGCAAGGGAGAAAATCTTAAGCAGGCTCCACACCCAGCACAGAATTCAATGCAGAGCTCAAACTCATGAACTGTAAGATCATGACCTGAGCCGAAATCAAGAGTCAGATACTTAGCCAACTGACCCACGTTGGGGCCCCTAAAACAAAACTATTTTAAGAATTTTGAATGGGGGTGCCTGGGTGGCTCAGTCGGTTAAGCATCTGACTTAGCTCAGGTCATGATCTCATGGTCCATAAGTTTGAGCCCCACGTCGGGTCGGGTCCTGTGCTGACAGCTCAGAGCGGGGAGCCTACTTCAGATTCTGTCTCCCCTCTCTCTGCCCCTCCCCCACTCATGCTCTTTCTTTCACTCAAAAATAAACATTAAAAAATTAAAAAGAATTTAGAATAATACTTTTGTAGATTTAATAGAAAGTGATTTGGCAACATATCTTGAATTCAAATTCACCCTCAAAAAATAATGATGGATGATACAAATATAAAGATCATCATTTTGAATACTAAAAAAATCAAACAAAAAAAATACTGGGATATGAATCTGAAGGGAAAACTTTGTGGAGGAAATATGTCTTGGACTTTCTGAAATAGAAATTTCCCTGAAATAGAATTTCTATTTCTAGGTTAAACAAGGCTTTGCAAAAAGGATTCTACTATTCCATCTATAATTTTTTAAGCATAAGGAAGGCAATTTATTCTAAAAATTCCATAAGATTATTTTTAAATATCACATGTACAGGGGGTGCCTGGGTGGCTCAGTGAGTTAAGCGACCAACTCTTGACTTCAGCTCAGGTCATAATTTCATGATTCGTGAGATCGAGCCCCACATCAGGCTCTGCACTAACATTGCGGAGTCTGCTTGGGATTCTCTCCCTCTCTACCTCTCCCCCACTTGTGTGCAAGTGCGTGTGTGCACGCATACTCCCGTACTCTCTCTCTAAACAAATAAACTTTAAAAATAAAAAATGGGGCACCTGGGTGGCCCAGTCGTTTAATAAGCATCCGACTTCAGCTCAGGTCATGATCTCATGGTTTGTGGGTTTGAATCCGGCATCAGGCTCTGTGCTGACAGCTCAGAGCCTGAAGCCTGCTTCGGATTCTGTGTCTCCCTTTCTCTCTGCCCCAACCCTGCTCGCACTCTGTCTCTGTCTCTCTCAAAAATAAACATTAAAAAAATTAAAAGTAAATAAAAGGTATCACACGTATGTTTTCTTCCCTTACCTAAGCACATGTGGAATGTCCCTCTTGCTTACTATCTGAAACAAAGTTCTTCTGAGGTTTTCTTACTCATCCCATCCCAATTTTATTTCTAACTAATTACCAACAGTCAATCTCATCTAATCAGAGAGGTCCCCTCCCTATCTTATGATCACACAATGCTTGTTTCTATCTCTGTGCTCTGTTCAAGCTATTTTGTATGGGAATAACCTTGCTACTTCCTTTCATCTCCCTAAATTTTTAGTATTTTTCCAAATATACCTCAAGTCCTGTATCTTCCAATAACCCTTTACCAACTATTTCAGTACTATAAAAGTGTTCACATATAGAAAAATTAGCAAGTTGGGCATTAAAATTTTTATATGTATTTTTCCTTTTTATCCTTACAACAATCCAATGAAGGTTTATTACCTCTATTTAAAAAATGATCACAAATAATTCTTTAAAAAGAATCACAGAGAATTGAAAACAAAAAGGTTACATTATTCAAGGTCACATAGAAGGTTGACTGATTCCATGGACTGTTGTAACCAATTTTTGTTAGTCAGTTACACCCAGTTAGCATTTTGAAGTTACAGCCATCTCTTGTGTCAGAGCCATCCATGAGTCTCTCTGCTGTAACTCCACACAGTGAGGATTCCAGCTTCACGTCAAACATCTCCCACAATACGAAGGGTAACAACCCCTATGAGCTACATAATCACTTGTCATTTTCCTGACACTGTGCTGAATGTATATACTCACGTTACTTGTTCAGTTCTCAGACTGTCCTTCTGCAGTGGTCCCACCCCCAAAATGAGGACACGGAAGTGTGGAAGTGTTTTGTTTATTTTTGAGAGAGACAGAGCAAGAGCAGGGGAGGGGCAGAGAGAGAGGGAGACAAAGAATCCGAAGCAGGCTCCAGGCTCTGAACCATCAGCACAGAGCCTGACGCGGGGCTCAAACTCACAAACCACAAGATCCTGACCTGAGCAGAAGTCGGACGCTCAACCGACTGAGCCACCCAGGTGCCCCAGAGGACACAGAAGTTTAACTGTGGACTTGGGGAACCCTTTCATCTTTGAACAACTTTTACCAATATAAATGATTAAACTGAAAAATATCTCCTTATAACTTCAATTCATAAGGCCCAGCTCTAACTATTGATGTCACCCCAAAGAAATCCAATCCCTTTTCCATGTGGAAGCTCACAGATGTAAAGAAAGATGTCGTTTTTCTCCTAAATCTTCTTCAGGATAAATGTCTTTCATTTACGTGGTGTTCTCAATATGATATGGTCTCTCTCTTCTTAAAATGTGTCTCCAGAAATACTACAATCTCTACTTGTGATTTGGCTTGCCAAATTGAAACAGGATTATCACCTTAAAATAATCCAAAATTGCACGCTAGATTTTTGCCTATGGCATCACACAGCTAAAACTGACAAATTATTAAGTTGAACTCACTTTTCACTAAAATACTAAGTCTTTTCTTTTTTACATCTCTGCCTAAAGCACCTCCATCCCATCCTGTGTATGTGCAGTTAGTTTCATGGACCCAAGGACAGAAATTTATATTTATCCATGTTATGTTTCATCTTGTTAGATTCAGCCCATTGCTCTAGGCTGTCAAAATCTTTTTGGACGCTATGTCTGTCATCAATGTATTTACCATCTTCCAAGATTTGTGTCATTTGCAAATTTGACGAGCATGCCCTACGTGCTGGGCAGAAGCTCAATAAATACTAATTGATTGATTGTCTAATTGATACTCCAAAAATAAAACCACCAAACTACACTGCTACAATTCTAAGCAGTAAAGACACCATTTTCCAACAGATAAATGTGTCATACAAGGATTCATCACCTTTTCAGAGTGACCTTGTTTACTAACATGAGTTTTTATATGATTATAAATAGTCTATCAAATATTCCCTATTAAGCTGCATTTATACAAACTATGAATAAAAGAGTTGAGGCAATTATTCAGGGAAGGTTGATTTGGCACAAATTAGTCACTTGGGCTGCCCTCGAAAATTAGGAATGTGCGTGTGTTCCCATTACTGGTTTGATTCGGTGAATAACTGCTTATGTTTTCATTCCCTTTGACCAGATAAAAGATGCTACAGGGAAATAACTTCATACACAGATAATTTTTTCAAAGATTTTTCTTGTTTTTGTTTCCACTTTTCCTTTTCCATGAGCTTGTGTGTTTTATTTCAACGTTTACGCCTCTCCTGGCCTCTTCTCCCATCCACCCGTCTTCCTATCCCTTCTCCTCCTATCCCTGTCCCCTGCGCATACACACTTTCATTTTCTTTCCTCTGAGTAACCCAGACAAGCCAGGCCCTTGAAGTGATCTATGCCTAAATGTATTAAATGTATTACATTATCACTCTAGGTATGACGCTTTGGATTTGCTAGTCTCCCCTTCGTGTCTATTGAAGCTCTCTGTATACTACAACCTCACACAAACAAGCCTCCAATTTACTCCATCTCTAAAAATTTAACATAGGAATGTCAGTAGTTTTCTTGATCCTATCTTGACTGGATATGAAACTCTTATGGCCACTTCTTCCCAAACTATTAAACTACTCTCCTTCTATCTTAAAAAAAAAAAAAAAAAAAAAGCAATTAGTTTACACAGAGATGTGATGGAAAATCTGTCAATGGTCTGATTTATTGTTGATTTCCTGGGGAATGGGGATAGAGCCAGCCCATTTTCTGTAGATACTGCCTAGGAACATTTCACGCACAATTCCACATTTAAGAATGCTTTTGGTGTACAGATGATCACAGTATTTTACACGCTCAATTATCTCAGTATCTCATTGGTTCCCTTTTCTCTTTTATCTATACAAAACAGATGATTTCCAGAAAATAACTAGAATTATCTGTAAAACATTTTAGTAACCTTTTCAGTATTTTATACCCCAAAATCTATTTGTTATAACTATAATTACCTCTCCCTAAAAGTCAACTTCTTTTGTCTTTCATGTTTAGGAAGGAGACTACTCATCACATGTTTCATTAAAAACCACAGCTTTTTTGAAAATGTTTCTATCGTTTGAATATTTAATAAGTACATTATGATACGCAAAGTGTTATGCTACACATAAGGGATATATAAAACACAGATCTTTTCTACAAGGAATTTACAATCTGTAATGGAAATGGGCCTATAAAAATACTTCCAAAGCAAGGTGGCAAATGCAGGAAAGTAAATATGAATAAAGTGTGTAGGGACAAAGATGAGAAACAGAGATGTAATTTTAGAATTCTGCTCCTCCAACAACATTCCCCTCTGTCCCACGACAGTGGTATTACTCAAATGAGTTGTCTATATTTGCTTTGTCTGGTTTCTCTTTCCTCATTCTCTCTGTAATGTAGCTCAATTAGTATTTTGTTTTCAATATTTTTAAAAAAACTATCTCAAAGTAATAGGTAAGATGCATCTCAAAGTAATAGGTAAGATGCAAGAACGGTATATTTTTCTGAAACATCTGAGGTTAAATTGCTGAGATACCACATTATCCGTGAGTACTACGGTACATTTACTATTTAAAAGCAAAGACATGCTACATAACCATAGTGCAATCATCAAAATAAGAAAATTAACATTAACATATCCCTATCATTCTATCTTCAGACACCATTCAAGTTTTGCCAATTGTTCCAAAACTGTCCTGTACAGATAAAAATAAATAAATCCAGTCCAGAATCGCACGTTGCATTTAGTTGTCATGATTCATAGGACCCCTTTGACCTGGAACAATTCTTCCATCTTTCCTTGGCTTTTATGATCTTAACACTGTTCAAGACTATAGTCTAGTTACTTTGTACATTGCCTCTCAATTTGGGTTTGCCTGACGTTTTGTCATGGTTAGATACAGATGACTCAGGGATCATTGCATCTTATCGTGTATTACATAATTTCTATTTGTTCCATTATTGATGATAACTTTAATCATTTGAATGAGCTGGTATCTGTCAGGCTTCTCCACTGTAAAAATACAAAATTTCCCTTTGCAATTAAAAAGCATTTTTGACCTTATATTGAGACTGTATAAATATCCTGTTTATAATTAAATTTTCATTATTTACATTTATTTCTATCTGTGTAGACTCATGAATCTGTATGTTATTCAGTGGGATATAATACTCTCAATATGCATTTCAAAGCTCAAATTGTGCCACCTTGAGACGGTAGTGGCCCCATCAACATGGATTCTATATTAAACTGACACATCCTCATAATTCTTTGAATATCCCCTTGCTTTCTCACACGGGATATTCCAGGATCATCTTTACTACCCTGCCCTGGAATCAGCCATTTCTCCAAGAAATCCTGCTTTAAGATGAGTGACTTTGAGGAGCCAAGACCACTGCTAAGCTATACTCATGCTGTTTGGATGTTATTTTCCCAGACCTTTCCTCTTCCTGTCAGTGGATAGAGTTATGGAATATGAAGATAGACAGAAACGTGGATAGACACTGGATATACACACTTATACATTTACATCTATATTATTTCTACATCTATGTATATATGCACACACACCACACACATATGAAATGAGATTATATTGATGAAATCAACTCTAATCTAACACTCTAGGATTCATTCTAATTTTCTCTCTTTCCATATTTGTAACTCCCATCTCTGAAAGGGAGAAACCCGCCACTCCTTATCCTCAGGATGTATATGTATTTGATGAATTCTCCTGTACATAACTAATATCCAGTTGTCATGGCAACCCTGCCCCCAAAGACACATCTTTATCACACTCAGGTCCTGATATCTGTGCATAGGTCCTTAAAGAGAGCTTGAGAGCCACTCAAGCTCTAATACTCCAACATTTTTATGCCTGTCACATCGTCACAACTCCCTTATCATGGTCACCAATGATTTCCATGAGGCTAAAAACAAATAGTACGTTCCAAGTTTTCATCTTATTTGAACCATCAGCATTTGACAGAGCTGATCACTCCCTCCTCCTTGAACCACATATGTCATTTGGCTACAAGTACATCAAGCTCTCATAATTCTCCTCTTATCCCTCAGGCTGATCTTCTCAGTCTCCTTTGCTTGGATCCCCTTCTTGGACCTATAAATATAGAAGTCCCCCAACATTCAGTCCTTGCTCCTCTTCTTCTGACACATATAAGTAGTTCCTTGATAATATCTTCTTATCTCAATGTTGTAAATAGCATCATTAGGTTGATTACTCCTAAGTGATTAGCTGTATCTCAGACTTCTAATCTAGACCCCTACATCTATCTTTCTATTCAGCATCTCTTCTTGGAAGTCTATTAGGCATTTCAAACATAAATATTCCAAAATAGAGCTCTGCTCTTATGTCCCAACCTTCTTCTTCAACAGCCTTCCCCCACATTGGAACACTGCAACTCTTTCTTCCAGTTGTTCAACCCCAAATCCTGGGAGTCCTCTTTGACTCCTCTCTTTCCCTCATGTCTCACAACTATTCCAGCAAAGCCAGCAAATCCAGAGGTTCTACTTCTAAAATACATCCCGAATCCACTCAATGCTCATCACTTTTCCTGCTGCAACTGTGGCCCAAGCCACCACCAGCCCTCCCCTAGACTTTTACAGTGGCCTCCCAATTACCTCCCAACAGGCCTCTCAGATTTGGTACATGTTCCCCTTCAGTATACTCTCAAGACAGCAGTCCAAGGATTCTTGCTAAAACAAAAGCGAATCGCGTCACTCATTTGCAAAAAACACCTTCAATGAATTCTTACCCTGTGTAAAAGTTAAAGTCCTACAAAGCCCTACCCAATCTGGCCCCTTATTACCTCTGACTTATTTCCTATCAGTATATTCCTGTGTTCTCTGTTGAAGCTACACTTCCCTCCTCAAACATTCAAGGAATTTATTTCCCTCAGTCTCTGTATTTTCTTTTCTCTCTACTTACCATTATTCCTACAGACAACTGCTGGCTCATTTCCTCATCTTTTTCAGATGTTTCCTCAAATGTCATTTTAGCAAACCTTTCCTAGCTACCCTATGTAGAACTGGAGCTCTGAATCCTTCCTAACCCCCTTCCTATATGATCATTCTCTTTATCTACACCTAACTTGCATATCTTATTTACTTTTCTTTTTATTATCAGTCTCCTTTCTAAGCCTATAATATAAACTCTGTTACAGGAGGTTCCGTTTTGTTCACTGCTGTTCCCTCATTCTCCACAACACTAACTAGCAACTATTGGGTACCCATTAAATTTTAATTAAATGAATGAAGCTTCCTCTAAACTAACTCTTGAAGGATTAATAGCAGCTAGCAAAGTACTCAGTGGTAGAGAATAGGTAAGAAGGGAGTTGTAGGAGGAAAAAAAACACAACAAACAAAAAACTTGAAAGAGCCTTAAAAGTTACCCCCAGCTTTCCATTTATGCTCATCAATCTCCATTCTTTACATTTCTCCTTTTAACGTGGTGAATTTAAAACCACCTTCCTCACTTTTCCTCAAATATGTTCCAGCTTTTAAAATCTCTTTAAATTGTAATGTTAAAGTTGCAAATCGTTAAGTCAAATTATGCTTGAAAGAGGATGATAAAAATGGTGAACATTAGATTTCTGTTTATACTTTCAGGGAATAAGCCAAAGCCCTGCCAGGAGATGTGATCTCACTCCTGACCCAAAGTCAGGAGGGCCATCAATCAAACCCTCAACATGTGGACAGATGTATAGGAAATCATTTCTGTGTACAGTCCAAAACTAAACTTCATGCCAGTACTCAATTGACATCTTAAAGATCCCGAGCAGTAATTTGTAAGCTGAAATGGAGTCCTGTCATATGAATGAAACAGAGGTAAAAATGCCCACTTACACTATGCACAAGTTAGCCCTACTAAAATCTTCAACAAGGGTAGACTAGTCCATCAAATCATGAATGGATTAGTTATTAGTTTTACATTCTTCAACTACATGCTATTTCAAAAGTGCCACCTGTCTTCCAGGCTTTCTGTGTTCTCTTAGATTTTTTTTAGCACCTCCAGTGGTACCGAGCAAAATTTATTAAGACTAAGCCTCATAAACGAAATAAAGAAGAGTCATTTGGGGGCAATGGAAAAATAGGAATGTCTTTAACCTCTTTTAAGTACTGTATCATGAAATCTGATGTGAATGGCTTTGCCTTTAAAGACATTCTAGAATGAGAATGAGGCCTTCAGAGTGACCCTTGTTTAAAGGTGGTGCTCCCTGCCCTGAAGCTGGTGAGAGAGTAATTGTCTAAGCAGTTTTTTCCTCCATCAGTAATGGAGAAGCACGCACATTTAATTGGGTTGAGACAAAAATAATGACACCAGCAAATAGGCATTCTTTTAAGGTAAGGATTGTATCAGCCCTAAAAACAAAAGTAGCTATTTATGGATCAAATGCAGGACATTCAGCAGTTTCTCTTACCCCCTTGATGACAACGACGACAACAACAACAACATGGAGATAATATCATCCATTTGGGCAAAATAAATGTATATTTTTATTACCATCTGAAGAACCTCATATTAGTCATTGGATTACCAGATTCAGAGAGCACTCTTGAAAATCATATTCATTTTGTCTTTTTATATTTCATATTTATTGAGTTCAATTCTTACATATTTCTTCCAAAGCCATTTTCCCCTAAGGAAGCAGCAGCTGTCAAAAAAATCTGTAAATTTGGTGGGGTTGTGTATTTAGAACAGATCATCTCTTTTTGAAAAGCCTAGATTAGCCTTCTCCAAAGACTGGCAGACCTGAGAAGTATGAGGCCCAGGATGAAGACTGCATTAGGAGGAAATATCTGCATGGTGATTTTACTTATTAAAAAGATAAATGAGGTTATAACTGTTTTCAGTATATGTTTAGAAAGGGTGAATCAAGAATAAAGGTGGATGTTAAAAGGGAAAAGAATTAAAAGGTAAGGGTGAGAATGATGAGGCTTCTAACATCTACTATAGAAAATCTCAACCTAATATCCAATGTCTCTCACATAATACTTGTGTCCAAGATATTTGTCTGAGGCTTTGAATCTCCTAATACCTGTACCAGTGGATATTTGTATAAATAAGTAGTTTACCTCCACTTTCTTCAAATTTGCCTTTGAATTATAACATTTAAATACTCGATTTAAGTTGAGATTTTTGGACTTGAGACTTTTTACTAGCATAGGTTGTAGGGATGAAGGATTGTAGGATCTGCTTAGTCTTTATTTTTATGGCGATCTCAGCTTATATATTGCCACCGTGGAGAGACCTTTAATGCCCAAGCAGGCCCAAATAATCACCCAATAACTTGCTATCATGTTACCCAATTGTAATTATTTGGATGCTACTTTTCTCTCAATATATTTCTTGTTTAGTTTTTTTTTCTCCCCCACCATCCCTCAACAGATGCATGTGCACATGCACGCACACACACATACACAGTTCACATGAGCTCTGATCATTTCACTGCACTCGTCCTAGCTCAAGGCCTTTTTGACTTAAAGACATTTCCTTTCGAGACTCTAACATAACTTCTTCTATCCATGATTTTTCCCCCATCCATTCTCTTTCATTTCTGATACTCCTATTGTGTGGGGGTGGTGGGGGTGTTGGATCTGTCTGTGGACATGATCACCTTCACTCTAGACTGGATCCGATAATTTGAAGTAAGTGTAGGTCTGCAATACAACTCCTTTTCCTGGCACAGGGACTCCCTTTCATCCAAGTGGCAACAGTCTGCCTTCTTATGGCCTAGAACCTGCATGCTGTGCTCGACGCTGAGGTCAAATGTCTCCACTGCTGGATGACAGCTGACCCACGCTGTCACCCCAAGTGCAGTTTGCCAAGTCATGTCCCTGGCCCTCTGTTCGATCTGCTTACTTACACTACCCACAAACAGTACTTTCCTCTGCCCCAACTCTTCCCTCCTATGTGTATTTTGGATTGCGCTTTCTTTTGCCAATCTAATCTCATCTGCTTTCTACTTTCATTGATTCCTAAAACAAATGTCATAATAATTGTATTCCTTTCTATACCGTACAGTAGTAACATTTTTGATCAGCTGCTGTTACATTTGAGTGACCTAAAATTGTCAATCCCTTTCTTAGAGAAAAAAAAAACAGCAAGGACCTGATAAACTAACTGTAAGAAATGAATATAGGTACTGCCTAAGTACCTTATTCGTAATGCACTTGAGATCTTCTCAAAATTTCACTTCACCATTAGGCTTTCACACTACTCAGAATCAGTGTCTAAGTCATTTATACCATTAGACCAGCTAGATGACAGCAAGTTGTCAACAGAATTCTCAAGGATTTCTCTGAGGAACTAGAGACTTACAAGGGGGAGAAAGTGTCATTCCATCTGAATCCAACCATTACACCAATTGACCTGAAAGCTAGAAAGGTTCTATTTCTCCGAGGAAAATAAAACAATTGGAAAGCTTGAGTATCCAATCAAACAAATTACATTTACCTCCCTGGAGGACTACACCACTTGTGCTCTAACCAGAGTTTAGAAGGAATATATATTTTAATGGACAAGCTTAGCACAGGATACTGCAAACGAACAGAAAACAGAATTAATAAAGCTGATATATAATTGAACCAAGAAGCCACGGAGGTATAAAACTCAATCTTACTTGAAATAACATTTTATACAAACTTAAATCTAAGCACTGTCATTTAAAACTGGGTATTTATGGAATTAAGGGGGAAACTGGTAAGAATCCCAGTTTTATTCTGGATTTTCATTAATGATCTGTAAGAGGAATTAGTCTGTTAATGAAATCCACAGATGACACTAAATTGACAGGTATTGCAAAAAAGTCACTGAGAAAAAACATAAAATAAAATGTAAGAGGTTAGATATTGGGCTTGATCTGAGTATGAGATTCACTCTATTTAAATGGAAGGTCATTCCGAACATACATTTTAAATAACATCTCTTTCCAAGTAGCTGAAAATGTATGTGTGTTACTATCACTACCTTGTGTTTACTGGGAAGGAACACTGTTCCAGACACCAGGGAGAATACACAGCCAGAATCATGAAAAAATCAGAGGTCAGAAATGTCAAATGCAGAAGGAAAAAAAAAAAAAGTTCTAGGGAATGTGAGAGAAAGCCAGTGTCTGTGTCGTTTTTTCCTTCATACAAGTTAAGATAAGATGTGTTAGTTTGAGGGAAATTCCACTTATCCTCTGTGTTGTAACAGCTAGAAAAGGCTCAATATGAGCACATTTGTGGAGAGACAAGGAGATCATTGAATTCATCAAGAGACAAAATATGAGAGAAAGAAACAAAATCACTAGTTTACTCACAGTTGTTTAACTGATAGGAGGAAGAGGAAGAATTAAGCCATACAATCATCATCATTGGGAAACTACAAAGTGATCACTATCATGAAAAGGACAGTTTTGTTCTGGATAAAGAAACAGAATTTATACATAATTTAGAAAAGTTACAAATGGTCATTCATCACTTAAAAAATATCTTGAGCTTTTCATTCCATCCCATTTTCTTAATAATATCATCATTCCTTACCAAAATCACCCAACTTCCTTTTTTAATATATTTATTTTTATTACACATCAACCATGCAACAGACGTTTTGCTGTTCTTGACACCTAGAAATGAATAAGGTACTTGTCTTCAATAAACTCAAACCCAACCTAATGCAAAATCTACCTACAAATACCTAATAAAATCTACCTGTATGAAAAATATCATACAACCAATGTTTTTAAAAAAGCAATGGTAAAGGAGCAGATAGGAGAAAAGGGGAGAGAGTATTGAAGTGTTTTTGTTTTGTTTTGTTTTGTTTTGTTTTATAAAAGAAGTTGCATTTGTGATGGTCACTGAAATATGTCTACAAAAGAACTGGGGGTTAAGAGGAAGAAGAAAGGTAAAAGGCAGAAGAAACTGAGTAAAGACAGGATTAAGAACTTTGAGGCAGACCATGAAGTACACGGATTTCAGAGACTCAGAACTGGTTAAAGCTCAAGGGACACAGGACAATGAGGCTACCAATGTACAGCCCAGCAAATGTTGAATAGTCTTGAAAGCTTTGCTAAGAAAAGACGAATTCATTCTCTGGAGTATAAGCAATGGTGAACATGCAGTTTATTTAAACAAAAGAGGTATGTAACCACATTTGTATTTTAGAAAGAAAATAATTTTCCCTACAGAGGTTGTTTTGGAGACAGGAGTAACTGAAAATACTGGGGGAGGGGGGAGTGGGAAGTGGGTAGGGGATATTTATAAATGGGTTGCAATGCACAAAAGTTAAGGGAGTCTCTTTCATCCTTCCAGCTCTTAGTTGCAAGCCATGTTGTAAAAGGCACTCAAAACTTTCCTGCTTTTCATCTTTACTGCTCCTCTAATCTCTAGGTTATCAATGAATCCCTCTCAGTTTCCCATTAATTTTTCTCAGAAATTTTTCCTTGCGTTTTCTCTTGCTACATATTCAATTGATTAATACTTCTCATCTGTATTATTGTCCTATTTGCCAAATCTCTTTAATACTGGACGACATCATCTTGTATTCACTCACTCACTCATTCAAAAAATAATTCTTGAGAAATGACCATACTCAGACAAGATGCCATGGTCTAGTGGAGGGTACAAATAAAGAACACTGAGCTACTTTGTACAAAGGAGAGAATACCAGGTATAGAGGATTCCAGAAGGCATACATTTGTTATGTCTATGAATCTAATAGGATACAATTTAGAGAAGATAAAAATATAAATATAAGAAACACTTGTAAAACTAATGTCAACTCAGTACAGACCTTGGTTATAAGGAAAAGTCATAAGACTTATCACTTACAATACCTAAATTTAGCTTTCCTAAGCTATAAAATAATGGAGTATAAAGTAATGACAATGCCATTTTTGTCAGCCAAAAAAAACCCAATATGGAATCCATTTTTAACAATTTAGTTTCCATTTCTTGTTTCACAATTTAGTATTGTATAGCTGACCTGATGGAAAACGTCTTCAATATAGACCAAATTTGTTCACATAGAACATTCCATGCAAATTAAAGGAGCCAAGACCAAAATTGTGGGATTTGGGTCATTTTCTTCAGATGCTGAACATTTTTTAATTATTAGACAAGAAGATTTAGGGTATAAAAGTTGTTTTAATATAGTGCATAGTCTCTAGGTGGGCCAAAATGCTTTACAAATTAATGAGGTAGATATTGGCTGTGTAGTGACTTCAGTAGGCAAACACAGAATCTATTAAGTACTCAATAATACCCTTTACAGATCCTCAAACATTAAAATCTATTTTAAAGCAACATTTCCAAAATGTGTCACAGGGTCTTTAATGCCCTGCGCCACCAGAGACAGAAATAAAGGACCTTATTTTAACATTTAACCTGAAAGGACATTTTAACCCGCCCTCCCTCTTTTTTCCCTTCCCCCATTATTACACTGTCTGCATTAGGTATGAGGCAAAATTCTGGTATGGGAATTCAACTCAAATATCTCATTGAATAGCATCAGGCTCTCTTGACCTTCTAACCTTCTCTTTTGTCCGAACCTCCTGAGAATCAAGCATGTCAGACAGTAACTAGCTTCCCCTTGAATAGCATTATTGGAAAGGGAGGAAAAAGTCCTTGCCCAGGACCGACTACATTCTGCCATGATCCAGTTAGCTAGCTATTTAAAGTGAAAAACAACGAACGTCTACAAATTTAACTCAGTGAGTTTAATTATAACCATTATCCTCTCTTTCTCAAAAAAAAAAAAAAAAAATCTAGCCTTCATGTAAGACAAGGATGTCCAACTTGAGAAGTCAGTGACACAACTGGATGGCAAGGAATAACAGTTTATCTACAAATGGGATTGTTTTAATGTTTTCCCTTCTTGAGTGCAGCTTTAAGGCAATATGTAAGGATCTCTTCCTTCAGAGTCTTATCCTTCACTGAAAATCCACTAATTTTGCAGGTTTTGGTTACGCTGCTTTTTGGTGACTGGCATCAATAACCAACCAACTTTGTTTCTGTAGTTTTGTAGTTTTTCAAAAATTCTTTTCCATTCTTTGGATTTTAAGATGTTGACTTAAAATGGAAATTGCAGACGCACAAAGGAATTAAGACTCAGAAGATGAATTTTTCTTGTGAACATAGTGAACAAGAAAACATATCACTTTTAACATAAAAGCAGCTTTCTACACATGTCATGAGGCATTTGCACAGGTCCTTGTTCTCAGTCAGACCCAAATGCAAATGCCATGTTAACAGAGAGAGAAATCAAAGAATGACATTGGAGGACAAGCCAGAGCTACAATTTATCTGCATAACACTCGACAGTCCAATGGCAACTTCTAAGCTGCTGACACTACTCGCTGAAGCTCCTGCCAAGGAAACTCCTGCTGCTTTTTCTGTGAGGAAATTCCTGCACTGTGTAACTTATTATGCAAGTCTTTCCCTGTCTCCCAATAGATATTCTTCAAACAATCAAAGGGGTATTGAAACTACTGTATTTAAAGGCAAATCGATTTTAATTTTATATGATAAATTTTCATAAAGCTATAGGTAATTGCAATACAAGGAGAAGAATAGGAAAAGTAGTGGCAGAAACAGAAGAAAACAATTAAAAGGAACCGAGGGCCCCTTTCTTGAGCATCGAGTGCAATGAGAAGAGGGAAAGCCTCTGGGATGAAACTGACCAGCTTGTACTTGACTGCTTTCATATAAAAACCTATGAATCCCGCCTTCCCACTCTACCAGTTCCCGCTATATAGGAATAATATTGGGACCAGGGCACCTGGGTGGCTCAGTCGCTTAAGCAGCTGACTCTTGGTTTTGGCTGAGGTCATGATCTCTCAGTTTCATGGGTTCAAGCCCTGCATTGGGCTCTGCACTGAGAGCTCAGAGCCTGCTTGAGGTTCTCTCTCTCCCTCTCTCTATGCCCCTCCCCCACTCATGGTGTCTGTCTCTCAAAATTATTAAGTAAACTTTTAAAAAAGTGAATAATATTGGGACCAAGTAAATAAATGAAATCTTCTGCACACCATCAAAGTTGTAAACAAATGAATGTTATCATTTATTTATCTCCTGGTGTTTTGAAACTCAGCTGATATTTACAATGTAGAAGAAAGACAAATGACTTTTTAAAGGAAGTAAGGAATTAGTCCTTCTATGATAAAAGTCTTGGTCCAGGTTAACCCCACATAATTCTACCAAGACATTATAATTCTTCACATCCAACTACTTACATAGCCTTTCTTCAAGGAATGAATTTACTAACCAGGATATTTCTAAATATAATAAAACAATTTTTAAATCTGGAATTTTATATGGAAGCAAGAGTAAATTCTTAATCTGATATTAACTTCTTAACCTATTTTCTTTTCTCCACTATATACTCTCCATTAATTTCTAAAAGAGATTTACATGCTGACAAGATTTATAGCTAATGGAGCAGAAAGTGAGTGCACCCCTTAAATAATTGGCCTATTTTCTTCAATACAAATATGAGTCACATCCCTAATGAGGAATGCATGATATCTCTAAAGGCACTAGAGTCTTGCCTCAAACACACTTTTATTGACCAGAGAACAGGTTTTCTACACACCCTCCCTCCAGAGCCACTGGAGATGATTTAGTTTTTATTTTAAAATATAGACAAGCATTTCCACCAATGCTCAGGTATTGGGTGGACAAAATAATAGTGACTTACATTTACATCTTGCTTCTCGACTGTCAGGACATTTACTAGCTGTCAGTAAAAGAGAAAAATAAAAAATTGACTGTCAGCTTTAAAAAAGAGTAAGAAAGAGAAAGTATAGCAGGAAATGTGGAGGAAATAATTTTGAAAAATATTTTACCTACTTCAGCATGAGTTTTTCTCCTGTGTGAGATGTCTAACTACATAATTTGAATGGTTTGATGTGTTAAAATCGCAGATTCTAGAAAAGATGGAAATGCAGGAGTACATGTTTGCTTTGCAATCACTGTTTCCAAGCTAGGTTGAAGCTGCTGCAAACACAGCTGCCATTCACCTAGTTAAATAAAGGGATTCCAGAGCTTTGCGGTGTTATTTGTATAGAACAGGAGACTTAGGCTCAGATTATTAGATCTATGTGTCCCTTATATTTCCCAGTCAGAATCTTAATGAATGTAGCTGAAAAGTGGAGAATGTAATAACCACAATGGAGAATGAGTTCACGTCATCCTTGTACCTTTTCCCAAACAAAACCCCCCAAGTCTTACTTATTTTCCCACCCTAAATATTCAGAAATGGAAGCAAACTTTTTATTTTACGGTATGTTGGATTGTATGTATTTTATAGTTCAATGAAAATATTTTAGTTATGTGACTTAAATTATATGCCTTTTAAAGAGCAAAATATTCTCAAAGTGGTATCCACTTAGGTACTTTCTGTACCTAAGCTTTGAAGAGAACTCATGGGCCCAAATATCAAAAAATAAAGGAATAAGGACATGACAAATGAATGTGGATGTATTTTCTTGATTTTCATAATCACACACCAAATGAAGATGAAGATTTGAAGTTTATTAAAGATGGAAGAATTCTCCCGTCGTGGGGGAGTTTTCCTGCTATCGGTTTGCAGTTGCTCATCAAGGAGACCCTTTAAAATCCTTCGTTACTCATCTGATTTAGTGAAATTAAAACTGGATGAGCGGAAGTTATTTTTCTTAAAATGATGGAATTGTTACAGCACTCTGTCCAGAGATAACAAGTGGATGGACGAGAACATCAGCTGGGAATATATTTAAATATAGATTTACACATGCAGTATTAGGGAAGGTAAAACAGGATATGAAATAAACATTAGGCATCAACTCTAAGCTCACTGTCAAGAGTACGCCCAGGCTTCTAACCACAGAGTTCAGCTGAAGGTAACTATCTGTCAAATGTAATCTGTGCGAGTGAATATGCTTAAGCTGGTGCTATGAATCAACCAAAATTGCTTTGGTCTTATTGACATTCAATTGCAAGAAGTTGCAGCTCATCCAGTCCAATAGACAGTCTGACAACACCAAGAGTGCTTCCGGTGACAGAAAGCTTTAAATATAGATGCAACTATCATCAAAATACACATGGAACTAAACTTTATGATCCTTCAGAGCATCTTTTGAAATTGGTCAGTCAGTCATCAACTGGTCAGAGACGCCCCCGAGATCTCATCTCATTGCTCTAACAGCTGCCAGTTTGCTCCGTTAACAAACCATTATTAATCTTTTAAAAAAAAATAATGAAGATAGATTTGATTGACAGGTGAAGTCCTCCTGGATTAGTAGAAGAGTTTCTGTTGCATTGCGCTTAACCCCACTTCTTCATGCCGCAGATCTGCCTTTTATCTTTTCTACCATTTGAGACTTGCCCCCAATACATCTTAATAAATAGTAACCAGGCATGCATGAAGAAATCCAGAGGGTCAATTTTAGACAATGCCTTGCAGATATTTTTTGACAGGTATTGAGTTTGCATGAGCACTGCATTATACCAACAAGAGAACTAAGGTGAGTGAGGTTAAATGACTTGCTTAAAGTTGTTTCCCCTTGGGCACTGTGACCTCTCAAGCAGATTCCGTGGTGCCCATCTGCTTTTGTTCCTGGTCTTAATCCTATATTGAACAAGCTTTCTATCTATTCTTTTTCTGTCTGTGCATATTCTCAACCAAGAAAAATATGTTGAGTTTCAAACTGTTTGTGACACTTTACACACCCCTGTGAAATATCCTCCCTTTGTGCCTCAGTGGTCTCATCTGTACCTTCCACATTGGGTGGCTCATAAAATGATACATTCACAACCTTTGATCCAGCAAGAACTCAGTGGACACAGATGAGTTTATTGATATATTTTAATTTTTTAAACATTATATAATTACTGCTCTGTCCCTCAAAGAGCTTACTAAGAGAAATTGCACTGTTAAGGATGAGTCTTTATAGGATATAAAGACAAGTGTGTAACTTTCTCCATTATATACATAAAAAAACCAATCCAGAATGTAGCAGTTTCCTGAACTCTCATGCTAGTCTCTTCTTTAGCAACCTGCTACTTCTCGGGGGGAATCTCTATTACTTCCCTCAAGATCTGCCTTAAACTATGAAGCTACATGAAAATAAATTGTGACACAATGTTCGCTTTCTTTATTAAGGGAAAGGATAAAGGGGAAAGGATAGAAAAAATTAATATTATAGCAAAATTTTTGGAGGGCATTGGTTGGGTTTGTCTTTTATCTATTTTCTAAGTATTCTAAAATTTGAGTTCTAGAAGTTTTATGACTTTTTAAATCTCATTTTATTCAAAAAGTATCTTCCAAAAATGTCAACCCCACCTCACAATGATTTGTTTCTATTCTCCTTCTTGAGGATAGAGGGCATGCATTCACTTTTTTCAGTAACCTCAAGACCTCTTTAAAATATTGTGTATATAGTAGATATTTAGGGTCTTTTATATTCATGAAGGTAAAATGCTTTAAGCAAGAGGATTTGACTGTTTACCAGGCAGATGGCCATAAGGGTTCTTTGCTACCTATTACATATAGTAAGAAGACATATTTGTCAATCCTGACTTTAACACATGCTCTTTCATAACACATACTATGGACTTGCTCTAATAAGCTGCTGTTGTGTCATCAAAGAATATTGTGCCACAAAAGCCCTTCCTACATATGGTAAAAAAGTAAATTTCCTTGATCATTTTATTTTCATAATCTTAAAAAATTAGGGCTCCTGGGTGGCTCAGTTGGTTAAGCTTCCAAATCTCGATTTCAGTTCAGGTCATGATTTCGCAGTTCCTGGGATTGTGAAACCCTGCTTGGGATTCTCTCTCGCTCTCTGCGCCCCCCCCCAGCCCCACATGCATGCTCACTAGTGCACGCACACGCTCTCTCTCTTTCTCCCTCCTTCCCTCAAATAAACTTTTAAAAAATTATCTTCCAATAAATAAATATCTTCCAACAAATATTTACATTGAAAATTGAATCAATTTATAAAAATACTAAAATAAATATCTAAAACAAAGGTGAGACTTTAACAAGAATTCAATAAATTTTATAAGTCAAACAACTTGCATTCTAGGGGCTGACAGACCACAATGAATAGAATTTGACATCTTAAGGTTTATTTTTTCTAAGTGTTTTAAACCACTGGTTATTTACTACATGCCTTTTTATTTCTTTTTGGTCAAAAAATCTTACAGTTGATGTATTCATTTTCTCATACAGAGAATGTCAGTCAGAAATATTAATAGATTAAAATATTTATAAAACATTGAAAATTAAAAAGGATGATACAGGTCTTCTGATTCCAACAAAGGTGGGGTAAGCCAACATCAGCCTGTCTCTCCCTGGTAACTGCAACCGAAAACTTTGAATAAAATACAAAATGCAACTACCTGAGTGTTCTGAAAAATGAACCAAAGCAAAAAGATTGTGGAAGGAAGTCAAAACCTGGATAATTAAAACTTTCTGATCTATAAAAGACACTGCTGAAAGAATGAGGAGACAAGCTGCAGACTGGAGGAATATTTGCAAAACAAAAACGGACAAAGGGCTTGTGCGCAGAATACATAAAAGGCCACTGAAGCTCCAACAATAGGAAACAAGGAACACAATATTTTTAAATGGGAAGATTTCAACAAACACTTCACCAAAAAGATGCATTGAAGACATATAAACGCAGAAGATCTTCACTGTTATCAATAATCAGGGAAATGCAAATCAAAACAACAGCAATACCAATAAACATCTATCAGAAGAATGGCCAAGATAAATGAATGGATGGATGGATGGATGGATAAGACAGGTGAGAAAAAGGAAAGGAAAAGAAAGAGATCTCCTCTTGTAGATCATTAGCAAAAGCTTGAAATAAAACGAATTCTTACTAATTTCCCCTTCTCTTATTCCTTTCTCCCCTCCTCCCTCCCTCATATCAAGTAAGTGCTGGTAAGGCCTCAAAGCAACTGTAATCTTACGTTTTGCTAGTGGGAATGCAAAATGATACGAAAAGTTTGGCAATTTCTGATAAATCTAAATATATACCTACCATTTGAGACAGCAATTCTGCTCCTAGATGTTTATTCAGAAAACAGATCAGAGGTTGACTGGGTGTGAGGGTGGAAAAAGGGCAGTGAGTATGAAAGAGAACAGAAAGGAATCTTTGGAGGTGGCAGAACGCTGTTACACACTGACTACATGCATCCAGTGGGCAGATGCCAGGGAGGCCACTAAACTCCTGCAATGCACAGAACAGCCCCTACAAAAGAGGACCATCCTGTCCCAATGGCAGTAGCACTGAGATTGATAAATCCTTCCCCAAAGCAATTAGCCTATTCAAGAATGTGACATACACTTATGTAAGCACATACAAAATCCAACCTTGGGGTCATTTCAAGACTTTTCACTTACTCTGTTTCTAACCACCACACCGCTACATAGATATACACTAGTAGATATTTCGATATCAGGAAGCAATAACTGGGGGCGACTACGTGGCTCAGTGGCTTAAGTGCCCAACTTGGGCTCAGGTCATGATCTCACGATTCATGGGTTTGAAACCCATGTCGGGCTCTGTGCTGACAGCTCAGCGCCTGGAGCCTGCTTTGGATTCTCTGTCCCCTCTCTCTCTGCCCCTCCCCTGCTCAAGCTCTCTCTGTGTCTCTCAAAAATAAATAAATGTTTAAAACTTAAAAAAAAGAAACAATAACTATACTTTCTCTGGCACTTGTTATACAAATGCATAAGATTAAGCCAGTTTAAGAAATATATCAAAAGTTCGTATTAGAAAGACATGTGATGTGACTCAGGGAAACAGAAAGCCATACAAAAATGACTCAGAGTACAAGGAAACCTTGAATCAAAAACTTCCCACATAGGGACTCAGTTCTGGTTTTTAGTATTAGGCTCAACAAGCAAACCTAATCTTTTTGTTTATGCTAAATCCAAACTTCCATGAGTTTTCTATGATTCTGTTTGAAATACTGGCTAAAATGTGTGTTTGGTAGTATACATTTTCCATGGGAACAGCCACTGTGCATTTGAAAAATAACTCACCTATCATGCATGCTCATTTACACAAGTGTCAGTGATTTAGGACAGTATATCTAATAGGTTGCAACAAAAATTAACAACAACTCATAATTATAGATGCTAATTTGGATAAGCTCTCACTAATTAATAGAAGAGTTTATCCTTGGTATTTATTTTAACCATGATCAAGCATTGCTTATTATTTTAATCACTACATGAACCAGTTACACATGGTACAAATGAACATCAAACTACTTATATTAACACAAGAAACTCCTGGTCAGGAGATCTGCAAATAATGATAATCATTTTGCATCCTAATGACTACTTTCCCCCATTCACAAATCAAATATAAACCAAGGTGATGGCAATTGTAACACAGAAAGAGACAAGTCTTAAGGGTTTATGAGTAGCTTTGCCACGTCTAACGTTGCTTCAAAAAAAAAAAAAAAATACACCTGCCAAAATTAATTGAAATAAAGTAGAAAAAAAGTAAAAATTGCATTATTTCCCCCTAGCTCCATTCCCTGTTTCTTTTGAAACATTAGCAATCTCTCTTTCCCCTGAAGTGTTCATGGTCAGGCAAATTAGCTGAAATGTTGACACGGTGATGCCAAGTTAAAGGTTGCCCTTGCATCAAGCCTATACTTCTAATTGAGAATTAATCTTCTACTTGCTCACATGAAAGGGATGGCTGTCTGCCAGCGGCTGGAGTTGCAATAATCACAGGCAATACAAGACACACCTTGTTGGTCTAAGTGGTTATTTTACATATATCCAGTCTGATATTTGGTTCAGAAACAATTTCAACCTTGTCTTTGAGCTTCAGTTTTGACCAAATAGTTGCTGAAAAACTGGACGAGAATCTGCGTATGTTCACACACGGGTTTCTCACCAGCACGTAACAATTAGCCAGTACACCTGAACCCTGCGGCAATTTATGTCAGGTTTTAGTTTGTAAACAAGACCATGTCTAGCTTTGTCCGAACTGATTCTGCAATATCTGACCACCATATCTTTCCCTCTTTTTCCCTTCTATATTCAATTCATTTTACAAAGGATTCCTTTCCTTCCTTATCACTTGAGCCAATGTGTTTTAAACAGAATGAAGAGTTTACACCCCCAAGCATTAAACAATGATGGGCAAGGTCCTACTGAAAACACTGACATCTGGTTGACAGAGTAGCTGTATCCCTCCCAGGTGCCCTCTCTATAATTAGTAACTGTGGGTATAACACAACAAACAAGTATAGGACAACTCTTCAAGGTGGGAAGAAGGCAGTGAAAAACTTAGGAACCTTAAGATTTGAGGAGCAACCTGACAATAAATCCTCTAGGTTTTCTTATTACTGCCCACATGTTCTAGACAGAACATTCCAGAAGCATCTATTCTAGAACTGTCAACTGGCACCGGTAAAATAAGTTCCAAGAAAAGTCTACTTCTCCTAGACAAAGGGCCTGGAAAATGTTGGACTATAAAAGGGAACCGCCTTTGACAATATCTGCCCTACTGTAGCCAAACACCAAAGGAAATACCCTTTCCCAACTCTACCCCCCTGCCTCTCCCTCCCCCCCTCCTCCCTCCCTCTCTCTCTCACTCTCTAGGTTCCAGCAGAGCCCCTCAGGGGATTAATCTTTCATCCCACCCTTCCACCCAGCAGAAGTCAGCTGCTATACCCTGATTCCACCACCCAGTGGGATCTTCCATTCTTCCTGACAAAAGCAAGCAATCTTCCAATTCCCTTGCGTGGCCATGTGGACAAACCAAACAAGGAGCTGATCTTTCACTCTCCGCTTGGTGGAAGCAGGGAACTCTCCAATTTAACCGTAAGGGTAGTTTAATGGAACTCAGTAAAGAGCTTATTTTCTATCAGCGGAAGGAGGTAGCAGTCTGGTTCTTCCTGCAAAGTAGCGTCTGAGTGAGCAGACAGCGAACCTGCCATCTCCCATGTGGCTAAACTAGGCTTTACCCCAACTCTTCGCCAAACAGCAAGATGCTGAGCCTCTCCCTTCACCCACAATCTGGCAGCAACAAGATAAATGTGAAAGACAGGGCAAGTCAGCACTCCTCCTTCCCTCCACCCGTGTCAGGGCCCATCAGGAGCTGAGTCTTTACACTTGCCTGGCATCAACCAGAATGAACAAGGAAGTGGGAGTACTTTCTTTCCCCCAATAGTTGGTGTCAGGGGAGCCCAGTTAAGAGCTGAACCTCCACACCCACTTCCCAGCAACGAGACTGGATGTAGTGCTATGTATCAGGGTTAGTCTGTACTCTGGTTCCCACCCACCTCCATCAAGTGAGCAGGGTCTAGTGGGGAAGCGTCCTCTGTCCCCATTCGTATCACCGAGACTGAAGTATGCGGCATGAGGTAAGGTCAGTCATTCAGTATTCAACTGCCCTCTTCACTTCCTTGTGGAATGGACCCTGTCGGAAGCCAAGCCTCCACTGACACCTGGCACCAATGAGGCGCTATGAGAGGAGGTTACTTAACATCCACTCCTCCTTCTCCCAGTGTCAACAGGGAACAGCAGGAAGCTCAGTTTCCACTCCCAACCCACAGCAACCAAGTGGTGGGTCAGTAATGTGCTTTCCCTTCCCCGGTGGCAGTGGGGCTCATCGGGCAGTTCAGAATACATCACCACTCAGAAGCAACAAGGGGGTGCCAGTAGAGGGGAAGGTACTGAAGGGGAAGTAAATTTCCACCCCACCCATCAGCAACCAGGCAATGAAGCAAGCCTCCATATTTTTAGGGTGATGGTGGCAGGGACAAGTGGGAAGTACATACAACCTCTTCATCATTTTACTATACCTCAATATGAAGACAGGCTGCTAATATAACAGAAGATTAAATTGGATCCAGAGTCTCATAGTATAATATCCAAAACGTCCAGGATAAACTTACAATCACGTGGCGTATCAAGAACCAGAAAAATCATGACTTGGATGAGAAAAAAAAAATCATGATGTGAATGAGGAAAAAAATTCTACAGATACCAACACTGAGATGAATTAGATATTGAAATTATCTGACAAGAATTTTAAAGCAGATCGATAAAAATATTTTCCCTAAATGACTGCGAATTCTCTTGAACCAAATGAAAGAAAAAAGAGAAAATCTCAGCAAAGAAATAAGTGTTTTTAAGGAAAAATCCAAATGAAAATTAAATATTTTAAAAGAAAGCTATTGAAACAATAATTTGTTATAGCCTCAAGAGTAAGGGAAGATGACAGAATAAGATCCATGAGCTTGAAAGTGAGTCAACAGACTTTACCTAATCTGAACGAAAGAGGAACAAGAGACTAAAATAAATAAAATGAAGAGAGCCCCCAAGGATTAATGGAACAATAACAAAGAGCTGGTATTTGTATAATCAGAATCCAAGAAAGAGGAGAGAGAGAATGGCACTGAAAATATAGTCAAAGAAATAATGTCTGAACACATTGCAAATATGGCAAAAGATATAAACATACAGATTCAAAAGGCTAAGCAAACTCCAAATAATAAGGGGAAAAAAAACAAATTCATGCCAAGGCATTCATTATTAAACTTATAGAAAATAATGAGAGTGAGAAAGAGCCCTGAAGGCACCAGAGAACAGCCACCCTACCAGAGAATACCAACCAACTGAAAAGACAACAGATTTCTCATCTGAAACAGTGGAGGCCAGGAGAAGCAGCACATTTTTCAGGTAATGAAAGAAATTAACTGTCAGTCACAAATTTCAGATCTACCAAAAATACCCTGTAGGAATGAAGGGAAAATTAAGACATTCTTAGGTGAACGAAAACTAAGAGAGTTTATTTTCAGGAAACCACCCCTCAAAGAATGACTAAAGCAAGTCCTTTAAACGGAAACAAAATGATGACAGTTCAGAACTTTAGAAAGGAAATAAGAACATTAGAATGAAAAAGATGAAGGCGTGTCTGAGTGGTTCAGTCTGTTGAGCGTCTGACTTTGTCTCAGGCCATGATCTCACAGTTTGTGAGTTCGAGCCCCGCATCGGGCTCTGTGCTGACGGCTGGAAGCCTGCTTTGGATTCTGTGTCTCCCTCTCTCTGCCTCTCCTCCACTCACGCTCTGTCTCTCTCTCAATAAATGAACATTAAAAAATTTGTTAAAAAAGAATGAAAAAGAGTAAATACACAGACTATCCTTCTTCTCATGAGTTTATGAATAATATTACGATATATATGAAATATATATTTCATATATATTGTAAAATAATATATAATATTATTATGAAATATATTTGACAGTTGAAGAAACAATTATTACATCATTCGATGTTTTGCTCAGTGTATGAAGAGGAAACAGACAATTATACTTTAAAAACAAGATAGGTAAAGAAGCTAAATGGAAGCAAGGCTTTTACGCTTCACTGGCAATGACTAAACATTAATGCAGTAGCCTGTGATAAGTTAAATATGGATACTATAATGCCCAGAGACTTTAAAGCCACTATACAAAAAGATACATCAAAAAGTGCTATAAATAAATAAGCCGGAATCCCAAAATGTGTTCCAGGAGCTTACAGTAAAGTAAGAAAAGAGAAAAAGAGGAACCAAAACCAGAAGGAAGAAACAGAAAACAAGTAATAAACTTGCAGACATAATCCTAACAGGTCAAAAAGAAGCCTAGGTATAAATGGCCTAAACACACGAAATATAAAACAGAGTTTGGCAGAGTGGATAAAATTAGATAGGTAGTGGTGGAGAAGCCAAGATGGCAGAACAGCATGGACGTTTTCTGTGTGTCTTTCATCCATGAAACACAGCCAGACCAACACGAAACCATCTTACACACCTAGAACACTGATCTGAGGATTAACACAACAATGTGCACAACCTGCACCACAGAATTCAGCAGGTACACAGTGTGGAGAGGTGAACGTGGGGAGCTAGAAGCCGTGGAAAGGGAGGTGCTTTTGCGGGTGGAGAGAGGATGAAGACGGGGGGGGGGGGGCGGTAGAATACGGGAAAAGCACCCCTCCCCAAAAGCAGCTGGAGAGAAAGTGGAAAATTGGAAATGGCCGCAGGGACTGAACTAAAAAGGGAGAAAGGAGAGGGTTTAAATTCCATCAAGACTGTAAACAAGGGGAGCGCAAAGGCTGCAACTCCGCAGCTTGGTACCTGGCGGTGCTCTTGTGGGAAGGGTGAATCCCTATGAACAGAGTGGGGTCCGGGAGGTTCTTGGGCCACGCGGGGAAAAGCAGTTCCACGGCTGGAAGGACATTTGGTAGAGACTGTTGAAGCCACCTGGTCCCAGCAGATCCCAGAAGGTGGCCACATTCGCTGGTGCTGGAACAAGATCATTAAGGGTGAAGCCTGGTGCCAGATGTGTGTTGTGATTTTCCAGAATCCCTGAAAAGCTGCTGCTGCACTATCTCGCAAACTTTTTCTGGGGCGGGCTGGCACCTGGCCGCAGTCTCTGGACATCGGCAGCAGCAAGGTCCAACAAGGGTTCCTGGGTGCAGTCGACATTCAGCCATTGCTTGGTGAGACCCTCCCACAGAGGGGCGGAACGGGTCAAAGCCGCAGTCCTTCAGAAGTAAGGGACCGGGGAAAACAGCCACATCTGAGACAAAACTCGGGAGAGAGGTACTGCCTGGGGCCTGGTCATGGAGAGTGAAAAAGTGGGCAGTGGAAAAAAGCTGAAGACAGAGGACGGGTGCGTGATTGCCGATCCAGGAGAACAAAGTTCCGATACTAAAGACTGGGCAGCTGGGTGACGCCATTTTCACTGCTCCCATGCCTGCACATAGGCACCTAAGATCGCGGCAACACTCAACCCCAGTAGGCTAGCAGCGCCATCTAGTGAAGAACAGAGCTATTACACTGAGCCCCGCCCAACTGGGCCAACCTCGCTTTTCAAGAACACAAGTCTCACCACCTGCTTAGTTTATGGACTATACAACACTTCATAGTCTGACTTCCAGGAGAAAACAAAGTAATTTCAGTCCTATTTCAATCTGTTAGCAGGCCCACCTATTCAATTTTCTTTTTTATTTTTTCTCTTTCTCACTTCTTTTTCTTGAATACAGAAAGAGAAAAAATTCATTTTTATTTTCAATTTTTATTAAAAATATTTTTAATTTTTTTACCATATTTTTCACTTTTGTGTAAGTTTTTCCAAATTCTATTTTACTTCCATCATTTTATTTTAGTCTACTACAGTGTATCCACTTTTTCAAATTTTCAATTTCCTTTTTTCTCTTTTTTCTGTTTTTCGTTTTTCTTTTTCTTGAATAAAGAGAAAAATTGATTTTTTTTCAATTTTTATTAAAAATATTCTTAATTTTTTTCTACTATATTCTTTACTTCGGTGTAAATTTTTTCAAATTCTATTTTACTCCCATAATCTCATTTTAGTCTACTTAAGTGCATTCATTTTTTCAAATTCTCAAACAATTTCCTTCCCCTGTCCCATTTTTTTCCCTAATCTGACAAACCACTTTCAACACCCAGACCAAAACACACCTAGGATCTAGCATCATTTATTCAATTCTTGTGTGTGTGTGTGTGTGTTTAATTTTAATTTTTTTAAGTTTAATTTTTTGATTTTAATTTTTCTACCTCATTAATTCCTTTTCTCCCTTCAAAATGACAAAATGAAGGAATTCACCCCAAATGAAAGAGCATGAAGAAACAACAGCCAGGGATTTAACCAACACAGATACAAGCAAGATGTCTGAACCAGAATTTAGAATCGCAATAATAAGAATACTAGCTGGAGTCAAAAATAGATTTGAATCCCTTTCTGCAGAGATAAAAGAAGCAAAAAATAGTCAAAATGAAATTAAAAATGCTGTAACTGAACTGCAATCATGGATGGATGCAGCGGTGGCAAGGATGGATGAGGCAGAACAGAAAATCAGCAATACACAGGACAAACTTATAGAGAATAAGGAAGAAGAAAAAAAGAGGGAGATTAAGGCAAAAGAGCATGATTTAAGAATTAGCGAAACCAGTGACTCATTAAAAAGGACCAACATCAGAATTACAGAGGTCCCGGAAGAGGAAGAGAGAGAAATAGGGGTAGAAGGGTTATGTGAGCAAATCATAGTGGAAAACTTTCCTAACCTGCGGAAAGACACAGACATCAAAATCCAGGAAGCACAGAGGACTCCCATCAGATTCAACAAAAACCAACCATCAAAAAGGCATATCATAGTCAAACTCACAAAATACTCAGGCAAGGAGAGAATCGTGAAAGCAGCAAGGGAAAAAAAGTCCCTAACCTACAAGGGAAGACAGATCAGGTTTGCAGCAGACCTATCCACAGAAATTTGGCAGGCCAGAAAGGAGTGTCAGGATATATTCAATGTGCTGAATCAGAAAAACATGCAACCAAGAATTCTTTATCCAGAAAGGCTGTCATTCAAAATAGAAGGAGAGGGGCACCTGGGTGGCTCAGTCGGTTAAGCGTCCGACTTTGGCTCAGGTCATGATCTCGTGGTCCATGAGTTCGAGCCCCGCGTCAGGCTCTGTGCTGACAGCTCAGAGCCTGGAGCCTGTTTCAGATTCTGTGTCTCCCTCTCTCTCTGCCCCTACCCTATTCATGCTCTGTCTCTCTCTGTCTCAAAATAAATAAACGTAAAAAAAAAATTCAAAACAGAAGGAGAGATCAAAAGTTTCCCAGACAAACAAATATTAAAGGAGTTTGTGACCACAAAACCAACTCTGCAAGACATTTTAAGGGGGACTCTCTGAGGGGAGAAAAGATGGGGGAACAAAATACACACACACACACACACACACACACACACACACACACACACACACA